>NC_073404.1:13706242-13813742 GCF_028641065.1 Leucoraja erinaceus
CATTCCCTCCCCAAATGCAGTCCGAATCACCAAATTCCTCCAGCTTTGTTTTCTGCTCAAACTTCCAACATCTGCAGTCTTCTTACTCCAAAATGCATTTTCTCGTCATCATCTCATCACTGTCTGTGGGATCTTGCTCTGCCCAAATGGGTTGTGGCTTTTCCAACATGTGATTTCACTTAAAAAGTACTTGGCTAACTAAATGCGAGATATATAATGGATCAGTACATCCATTGTCAATGGATGTTCCTCTGTACGATGATAGAGGGGAAAACCCCTCTGAGCATTTCAGAATTGTGTCTACTGCAGTGAGGAGACTGGAGTCTTTCTACGCTTTAAGGAAAAATAAATGATCGCTTTCATTTGTCAATTTCTTTCCAACCAAACAACATTTCAGCGTAAAGCTAGGTGTAAGTCATGTGCTCGCTCCAAACATCTTGTCATTCATTACAATCATAGGTGATCTGAACTTTCAGCCTCAATACTTTGCTTCCTGATGCATGCAATTTTTTTCATTTCCTCAATATACAAAAATCTGTCTTTGTCGGCCTTGAATATGCTCGGGTACCCAGTGTATATGTAATCCAAAGATTCACACATTTCAAAGAAGAAATTATGCATCATCTCTGTCCTAAGTAAGTTATCCTTTATCCTGAGACTGGTTCTAAACTCTCCCAACAAGGAAAACATCCTCTCAGCGTCTGCCCTGTCAAGCTCCCGCATAACCTATGTCTCAGTGAAATCACTTCACATATGTACAAACTCCAATGTGCATTGTTCTTCAATTTTCCTCATAAACAGCCCATTAACTTCCACTAATCAATCTGGTGAACTTTCTGTAAATGGACTTCAATGCATGCACATTTATCAAATATGTAATTTAAAACTCAATGCAGTGCTCCAGGTGCAGCTTCCACTAAAGCCCTGGACAGTTGCCGCAAGTATTTTCTACTTTCTTCCTCCATCCCCAGAGCCAGAGTCATACAGCATGGAAACAGTCCCTTCCGCCCACCAGTCCACACAGAGCATCGATTACCCATTTCTTTAATCCTGCATTAAGCTTCTTTTTTTTTTTTTTTTTTTTCCCTCGTTCTTTCCCAGTTCTACTTTCTAATTATTTGCTGCATCTCTGTCCTTGTTTTGTTTCATACACATGGACACCCAGATTTCTCAAACAGTCTTCTGTCTCCATTTCGGGCATTCTGCTTTCGTAATCTTCCAGCCACATTAGATTCCACTGGGCTTCAGATAAGACATTAAACTGAAGTCCTGTCTGTTCCCTTGTTAAAAATCCAATGCCATTTTCTCCTTAAGGGCATTCCAATGTCCTGGGCTAATATTGATCCTTCGACCAACATGCTTAAAAAAAATGTCCAGTGATTATCACGTTGTTTCCCTTCCAACTTTGCGGTGATGATTACAATACAACAAGCATGCATTTTATTCTCTAAGGAAATTCCTCCATGTCTGCATTTGAAAGGCTGAGTTATTTTCATCTGCAATAAATGCACATTTGTAAAATACACCAGATAATTTTGTTTAATTTGTAATACTGTGTGACAGTATTTGGTTATTTTAGAACTGAAGCAATTTTCAAGGAGTGGTGTGAATGGAACCATATGATGCTGAGTGATTTTTTGAAAATCCACATTTTTATATTTTTCATGTTGTTGGAATGGAAGATGTTGACTGAGAAGCTGAGCAAGGTTCAGTTATAATTGATATGAAGGGCTCAGGGGCGATGGACCAAATTGCATTCTTTGTTCTGTTATTCCAAGGGATTTCATTGCTTTTATTTTCTATGTGTCTTTACTCTTTAATCTTTGAATGTTCATCATTTTGAGATCAAAAGCTTTGCTGAATAATTGATTCCCCCACCGTTGGTGAGACCATCCTGTCGGGAACATTAAACCCATGAAGGAGGCAGGGCATGTCAGTATTTCAGTGGAAGCTCTTTCTGTAGTCTAGGTTATTTCCGCAAATACCTTCCTTCTATGGGGTATTTGAATTGATGGATTACTTCCCTCACCCGTGGAGACTCCATTTGGGTTTCCACATTGAGCAGGGACATGCTTAGCTAATATCAGACGGTGGCCGGTCATACCTTGGAGTGGCACAGGAGTGGTGGAGGACATCAAATCCAAATAAAACATTTATTTTTAATTGATCTCCCCCCCCCCCCCCCCCACACCATTTAACCCCTTCATTCTCCATTAGCAAGACAGTTTCTCCCAACTGTTATCAGGCAACTGAACGGTCCTCTCATCAGCTATAGTGCAGCCCTGAAGCCCCATCGACTTCATTGGAGACTTTTGAACTCTTTAATTCGACTTTATCCGACTTTATCTTGCACTAAATGTTGTACCCTTTATCCTTTATCTGTGCACTGTAGATGGCTTGATTGTAATCATGTGTAGTCTTTTCTTTGACTGGATAGCACACAACCAAAAGCTTTTCACTGTACCTACATGACAATAATACACTAAACAAAACTAAACCTTTTCAGTCCCATTCCACCAAATTTAAGCCCATAATGTTTACCTTTTCAGAATTCTAATTCTTTTCACAGTAACTTACTATTAAAACTTGTTGATTTGAGACATTTTTTGGAAGAAGAAAATGAAATGGTCAATGGTGTACAGGACTGACAAATTAATTTGGACAATTTGTTAAGGGTATAATATTTAACAGACGAACCACAATTTCAGCCAGATCCAACAAGATTCCACCAACAGATTTCCTCCGCTTTAAGTATTTCAAAGGGATCACTCCCTCTGCTACCCTGGTCTGCTCTTCTGCTTTATCTACTGCGGCCCATCATGGCACTTTCCCATGCAGCCATAGGAGGTGCTACATTTGCCTTACATCTATTCCCTTCCCACAATCCAGGGAGCTAAGCAATCTTTCCAGGGGAAGCAACAGTTCACTTTCCCTTCTTTCATTCACTACATGCAGTGTCAACAAAGTAATCTCCTCTACACTGGAGAAACAAAATACATTTGGGGTGATCACTTTGTGGAGCACCTGAGTTATGTTTACAAGAGAGATCCTGTGCTCTTGTAAAGACGTGCAGATTATGGACACACACACATCTGGACATATGGACATAAACGTAGGAGGGTTGGTTAGTTTGTTTGCAGTCAACACCAATATTCTCAGTGTTGAGTACAGTGAGGAAGGTTGTCAAAAGTATGCAGCAGGATGTAGATCAGTGAAATCGTTGGAGAAATAGCAGATGGAGTTTAATCCGAGTAAATGTGAGGTGTCGCACTTTGGGAGGACGAATGTAAGGGAACAATGTGGCAAGATCCTTAATATTGTTGTGAAGAATTATGGAGTCTAGGTCCAATGCTCCCTGAAAGTGGCAACACAAGTAGATCGAGTGATAAAGAAGGCTTATGGTATCTTTGCCTTCATTGGTCAGGACATTGTGTCAGGAAGTAATGATGCAGCTTTATAGGACTTTGGTTAGGTCACATTGGGAGTATTGCATGAGATTCTGGTTGCTCTGATACTCTCTCCACCTCCGACCCACCAACGATAACTTCCCCTTTCTGAAATCAATGATTAGTTCCATGGTTTTGTTGACCTTAAGCAAGAGGTGATTGTTGCAGCACCACTCAATCAGGTGATGCTGACTCATCACCACCCATGATTCGACCAACCGTGGTGTCGTCAGCAAACTTATAGATGGCATTGGAGCTATACTTATCCACAAAGTCATAGAATCATAGAGTGATACACTGTGGAAACAGGCCCATTGGTCCATATCCCTCCAAATCTGTCCTAACCTTGTGCCTGTCTAACTGTTTCTTAAATGTTGGGATAGTCCCTGTCTCAACTACCTCCCCTGGCAGCTTGTTCCATACACCCAACCATCCTTTGTGTGAAAATGTTACCTCTCAGATTCCTATTAAATATTTTCCCCTTTACCTTAAACCTATGTCCTCTGGTCCTCGATTCATCTACTCTGGGCAAGAGACTCTGCATCTACCCGATCTATTCCTCTCATGATTTTATACACATCTATAAGATCACCCCTCATCCTCCTGTGCTCCAACGAATAGAAAATAGGTGCAGGAGTAGGCCCATCGAGCCAGCACCACCATTTAATATGATCATGAATGATCATCAAAATCAGTACCCCGTTCCTGCTTTATCCCCATATCCCTTGATTCCATTAGCCCTCAGAGCTATATCTAACACTCTCTTGAAAACATAGAGTTCCAGCCTACTCAACCTCTCCCTATAGCTCAGATCCTCTAGCCCTGGCAACATTCCTGTAAATCTTCTCAGTACCTTTTCCAGTGTTAAGAGAACAAAGATGGTGGCTAATCACGTGACCTTGGGGAACACCTGTGTCAATGAGGAGAAGATGTTGGTACCGATTAATCTTGACGATGAAGAAGTCAAATAACCAGTTGCAAAGAGAGGTGCATCCTGCACACTGGGGGCAATTTACAGAAGTTAATTGACCAACAAATCTGCGCGTCTTTGGAATGTGGGAGGAAACCAGAGCACTCGGAGAAAACCCACGCACTACATGGAGAATGTACAGACTCCGCACAGTCAGCACCCATAGGCAGGATTGAACCCAGGTCTCTGGTGCACCACTGCCGCACCACCGTGCCGCTCCATGCACAGCTTCAATGCCATCGATAAATTCACACTGGCTCTCCATTCTGCCCTGGACCATCTGGATAACAGCATCACAAACATCTATACAATGGCCCGGAGCAGACTAGCGCCAGTGAGATAGCATCTGTTGTTAACCTGGTGTGGCCATTAACAAATTGAAGTAAATTCAGGTAATTTGTGAGACAGGAGTTGATTTGCGCCACAATGAACCTCAGGGAACATTTAATTACAAAGGATACAAGTGCTACCCGACGGTAGTCATTAAAGATGGTCGCCATGCTCTTTTTGGACACCAAGGAGTGATTAGTATGTTTTGGGCCATGCAGACGTTTTAGCTCAACCCTGTAATTAGTATTTGGTGTAGCCAGATAAGTTGGATTAGGCATTTCACCCTTGTAACTGTTTATTTGGATGAACACTGACCAGATGAGCCTCTGAGATGCTCGAGGGTGTGAATTTCATAACTTTATATTTTAGTTGAAAGTCGCTGTTTCCTGCTGTGTTCTTGATCATTAATCCTTCATCATTTCCTCCTGGGAGAGAAGTTCTAAGATGTGATATTGTGCAATTCTTTAATTAGTCCAAGAGTGCAGATTTTCTCATTGCCATATTTACAGTTTTTGTGTTCACCTACTTGGGCCTCTTGGGTTCTAATGAATGACGTCTTTTACAGTTTTAAAAATAGATGCTGTTTTGTTAAATGACGCGACTGAGAAATGAAGATATCTCAGGCCACACCCACTGACGTCAAACTCATTTCAGTCATAAAGCCAATGTCACAAGGGGCTGTCCTTGCATAGAAGCGCTCCGTGCCTTGAAACGTTAACGTAGAAAGATGTTGCCATGGCAACTCAGGATACCTGACTGAGCAGAGAGACAAATGACAAAGGCAGACGCACAATGATCTGTAGAAAAACGCACCACCATTACCCACTGTTTCATTCCCTATTGGGATTTTCTGCTCACTTCAATGCAACCATTTTGTAGAATGCATCAGTTTTGTTTCCTTCTGATGCCGAGAGCAGGATGGTATGAAGCTTCAGATGGTGAGGATGGTGGTGAGAAACCTATCCTCCATTGCAAACAAAATAAAGTTTAAGGAAACCAGCCAACCCGTCACTTTCTATGGGTACCTCACAGGTTAACACGTTTTTTGTTAATTCCACTGCTTTCCATTTCAACACAAACAATTTTAAATGGATTAACACCAATAGTAAAATAAATTACTAACTACATTCAAGCATGTGGCTCAGCTGCAGTGGAACCATAGAAAATTAAGTACCCAGAGTTTTGACCAAGGCCAGACTCTCAGCATATAACCTCAGCAAAACTCCAGCTAACCTTGTGCAGTGGCAAATAATATCCCAGATATTGTGTTTCTGTTTGAGTAAATAGCACAGCTTTGGTTGCTAACAAATTGAGGAACTTGGTGCACACTTCTGTCTCTCATGGTCATGCACAAAATAGTATTACCAGCTGACACAGTCTTAATTCCCTTCACTGTGGTTGGTTTCAGGATCTTCATCGGGTCTCATGGTTCATTCCTCTTGTGTGCTGCTTAGCATGCTGAGATCATAATCCAAATATATTGTCTCAGATCTTTCTACAACTTTGCAAATTGTGAGCAGAATCTCTGGGGCCGTGGGTGATTCGAAATAAGCGGTGCAGAACTTCCTCAGCAAGGGGATCACCTGAACAAGCTATTCTATGTGCACTTGAAGCTGGGCTGTGTTTAGAACAGATGTTGCTCTGTCACGATTTAAGGCTGTGAGATTTGTCAGCCAGTGTTGGTTTCAGTTCAAAATGAAAATTAAGACAGCCATTGCCTTCATCGCTCGGTGCATTGAGTATAAGGGACAGGAAGCCATGTTGCAGCTTTATAAAACATTGGTGAGGCCACATTTGGAGTATTGTGTGCAGTTTGGGTCGCACCATTACAGGAAGGATGTGGAGGCTTGGAGAGGTTGCAGAAGAGGTTTACCAGAATGTTGCCTGGATTAGCAGGTATTAGTTGAAAAGAGAGCTTGGATAAACTTGGATGCTTTTCTTTGGAGAGTCAGAAGTTGAGAGCAACCTGATTGAAGTACGTAAAATAATGAGAGGCATAGATTGGGTGGACGGTCAGGGTGGAAATGTCAAAGACTAGAAGACATAGCTTTAAGGTGAGTGGTGCATGTGCAGGGCACATGGATATCGAGGGAAAGCAGGGATATAGATCATGTGCAGGGAGAGGAGATTAGATTAACTTGATATCATGTTCGGCATGGTTGATCCATTCAGCTGATGCTCCTGTTCCTCTGTTGTACTACTCTATGTTCTTTATAAAATGTCAAACCGATAAAATATCACAGAAGTTTAGAGTGCAGAAGAAGGTAATTTGCCCATCATATCTGTGCCAGTTGAAAAAGACAAAGTTTAATCCCATCTTCCAGCACGGGCCAGCTAGTCCTGTAGGTCAGGTTCCCAATTATATATCTGGATAAAGTTTAAATATGATACTTCTTGCTGCCTCTCCCACCCATTCATGTAGTGAGTTTCAGACCCCCACCATCCAATGGGTGAAAAAGCATTTCCCCAACTTCCATTTACTTAAATCTGTACCCCCTTCTTTCCAAGCTACTCTCTCTAGATGTTTCCTAATTTCATCTGGCACAATTAAATCTCCAACATGTCATTAATTGTCGCTGTAGTCCTGGAAGTTACCACTGGATTAATCAAGTTACTTTAAATAAAAGGGAAAGATGTCGGCAGAGAGAGATGTCGGCAACATTCTCGTGGTCTTTCCTGTTAATCCAGTTGGTCTTCTCTCGTGGAATACTTTGTAGGGACAGATGACGATAACACAAAACCAACCCGAGGATATGACAAAGACTGAGTATCACAGCCCTGAGCCAAGCTTCGCGCTCTTTTCAGAGCAGGTGGCAGTTGCCGTCAAAGGCAAGGATGCTGGGATACTACAGCTGAATGTCGAAGGCCTCACCAGTGCTAAGATATTCATCATTGAGCAGCTGGCATACGCCAACAAAGCGACTGTCATACTCCTGCAGAAACTCGCAATTCCTGAATTCACACTAGCTTCTTTCACACCAAGTAGTAAATATGGTCTAGCCACTTTCATCAGAGATGACACGGATTGGGCTATAGAAGGGCAGTCTGCAGAATCGTCACCATCATCAATGTGTACAAGCCTCCCCCAGTGGGTCTGGCTCCAACATACATACCAGTGTATACTCCCTGTGTATACTCAGGTGATTTCAACTGCCACCACACCAACTGGGACTACTCAAGATGTAATAGTGATGGAAACAGCCTCATACATTGGGCATCTGCCAATTACCTCACGCTTCTGTATGATCCAAAGGAGCCAAACAGCTTCCATTCAGCTGCTGGAACATTGATACAAACCCAGACCCAGCCTTTGTCAGTAACACAAAGAACCATCAGCCACCAACGGGCCGGGTTCTGGAGAAGTTCCCACAGTCACAACACCGACTGGTTGCACCAACATCGAGCAAACCTGTGAACCTGCGGAACTTCCACAAGGCCGACTGGGACAAGTTCCAAGAACTTACCAACGCAGCCGCCTCGGGCCTTCCTCCAGCAGACAGTCCCAACCTGGATTCTTCCGACCAAGCCTACTGCAACATGCTTACCAGTGCAGGCAAGAAAACCGTCTCCCGTGGCAACCAGAGGGATTATATTCCATGTTGGGATAATGAGTGTCAACAGCTATACGAAGATCATACAGCTGCTGGAACCAAAGAGGGTTCTGAAACCACTGGCACTACATTGCTCACATACTTGGATGAGAAACGACAAGAACGCTGGTTTGCAACGGTTGAATCGATCGACTTCGATGGGTAAAGCATGGCACGCAATCAACTGCCTGACTGGCAGAGCTACATCCAACTCAGAAAATGCCCAGTGACCGCCAACGCAATCGCATCTCAACTAGTCAAGAATGGTCGATTTACAAACTCTAACCGTGATTTCTCGCGCAAAGTGAGCAAAGAGGTGGCCGAGTCATGGAAAACTGACAGAGTGGATACGGACCTAACAATGGCTTTCACCTCCGAGAAAATGGCCATAGCATTCAAGATGTTGAAAGCAGAAAAGGCCCCCGGATCTGACAGCATTCACCCGGAGTTTCTACTACATTCTGGAGACGCTGCTACCAACTGGATCCGCCAGTAGCTGTTGACCTCGATGGAGAAGTGTAAAATACCAAAGATCTGGCGTTGTGCAACAGTCATCGCTCTCCCGAAGCCGAACAAGCCAAAGGATGATCCTAAAAGCTCCTGGCCCCATCTCGCTCCTCTGCATCCCATACAAACTCCTTGAGATGCTGATCCACGGGCGTATCAACCCCATCATAGACCCTCAACTACCCCACGAGCAGGCTGGTTTCCACCAAGGTCGATCTACTGCGGACCAGGTAACCCTCCTCACCCCAGACATCGAGGATTGCTTTGAGGCAAATGAGAAGGCAGGAGCTGTTCTTATAGATCTGACAGCTGCCTATGACACCATGTGGCACTGGCGACTAACTGCAAAGCTACTTCGGGTGCTGCCAGACAGGCGCTTGGTACACTACTTCATGGAACTGATATCAAACTGCAGCTTTGTGCTTAAGACCAGTGGTGGACAGCAGAGTAGGCTCCGTAGACTGAAGAATGGCATCCCACAGGGATCCGTCTTGGCTCCGCTGCTTTTTTCAACGTGTACATCCATGACCTCCCAGAGATCATCGCTGGAAAATATGGGTATGCTGACGATCTAGCCATCCTGATGAGACACAAAGTGTGGAAGACAATCGAAAGCTCCTTGAGTCAAGACAAGGGGACTTTGACAGTATACCTACGACAGTGGCGTCTAAAGCTGAAGGCAAAACAGTGTCAATAACATTCCATCTAAACAACAAGGAAGCTAAGCGAGAGCTAGCTGTTTTCGTTAACAACAGGCACTTGGACTTCCAACAAACACCCACTTACCTCGGCGTAAAGCTGGACAGGTCGCTTACATTTTGTCAACACCTGGCTGGTCTCTACAACAAGGTCATAGCACGAAGAGGCCTCATCCAATGCCTGGCAGGAACAAGTTGGGGAGCCAGTCCATCAACGCTTTGCACCTCTGTCTTAGCTATTGTGTATGCCGCAGCTGAGTACTGCAAACCCCTATGGATTAGCAGTAGACATACTAGCCTGGTAGATACGAGCCCGAACAGCACCTTACGAACCATTACTGGGTGCCTTCAGTCAAGCAGCTCCCTATACTTGCAGCCATTCCACCTGCAGGGATCCGAAGGCAAGCTGCAACTCTGGCCCTATCTCGTCGTGCCATGGACCAGTTCACCTCCTCCATCAGGCTATCAGCAGAGAACAGAGGCCACCCCGACTCAAGTCCCGTCACCCCCTTTACTCCACTTGGAAAACAACTCAGATCATCCATCCAGCCAACTGAGACAAAAGCACACTGGATAGCCACCAAGTGGTCACAGGAGTGGAAGTCAACCTCTTCTCCATTACACAGCTGCATCTCTTCACCAGATGAAAGCTGACCACCCCAGAGGAGCATGGGTGAAACTCAACAGACTTCGTACTGGAGTTGGGCGTTTCAATGCCGGCATGTAGAGATGGTGGCTCCGCAAACGCCCAGCCTGTGAATGCGGAGCAGAACAACAGACAGCCAACCATGTCATCTCTGGGTGCCCACTCTACCACCCACCAAATGGAGCTCCGGACCTTGCGGACATTGACGCAGAGCCAACAACCTGGCTACTTAACACCCGGCTTGAGATCTAACTATTCCTTTGGTTTATGTTTCATTCGCAAGAAGATTTTAAAAGTAAAATGAGGAGGATTGTGGCATTTCGTAAAGACTGCGTATCATGCTGAAATATAGGAAGGGACATTGGCAGAGAAGTCGAATGTGGTTTATAGTAACCTTTTTAAGTTAACCAATGTTGTAAGGGATAAAACCAATATTTTACAAATGTTGGTTCGACCATTGATGGAAAGTACTAGTGCCCTGCTGGGTGGGACTGAAGAGGGTCAAGGTGGATCTGTGCTTTCAAATCACATCAGAGCTAACAAACTCTGGTCTGAAGTGTCAGAATTTTTGAGCCAGGGTGCATTTACCAAGCATACAGATAATTGGGAATTAAGTAAACATAGAACAAATTTCAAATGGAATGTATGTGTTTGACAAAATCCTCGTGGAATTGTTTGAGTAACAAACCCAATGGATAGAGAAATGTACGTGGATATGCAAACTTTGGGTTGTTTATTTGAGCATTGTAGATTACAGGCAATTATCTCATTGTTTAATTAATCAGGACAGTCATTAGATAGCTGTTAACTATGTTCATTCATTAATGTCTAGAATGAGGAGCCAAATATATAATTAATTCTTGGGATTTTAGAATAGAGAACCAGTTTCTGAAATAATTGGTAAATTTGAATTTTATGCTGGGATTGTGTCAATGCCCGAGCTTGGCGAGGAGTTGACGAGATTTGGGAATGGGTTGGATTCATGTGATTAGTTCACAGGGAATGTGATGGAGCAGGCACAGCATGCTTGGTTTCCTGCTGTCATTCATCACAGTGAGTGGTTTTGCAGATAGTGAAGATGGTTGTGAAAGATTGCAGCAGGATCTGGATCGATTGGCCAGGTGGGCTGAGGAATGGTTAATGGAATTTAATACAGAGAGGTGTGAGATGTTGCATTTTGGGACGTCTAACATGGGCAGGACCTACACAGTGAATAGTAGGCCTCTGGGAAGTGTTATAGAGCAGACGTATCTAGGAATGCAGGTGCATGGTTCCTTGAAGGTCGAGTTGCAGGTAGATAAGGTGGTCAAAAAGCCTTTTGGCACTATGGCCTTCATCAGTCAGGGTGTTGAGTATAGAAGTTGGGAGGTCATGTTGCAGTTGTATAAGACGTTGGTGAGACGGCATCTAGAATATTGTGTTCAGTTCTGGGCACCATGCTATAGGAAAGATATTGTCAAGCTTGAAAGGGTTCAGAAAAGATTTACAAGGGTATTGCCAGGACTAGAAGGATGTGAGCTATAGGGAAAGGTTGAATAGGCTGGGTCTCTATTCCTTGGAGCGCAGGAGGATGAGGGGTGATCTTATAGAGATGTACAAAATCATGAGAGGAATAGATCGGGTAGATGTACAGTCTCTTGCCCAGAGTAGGGGAATCGAGGACCAGAGGGCATAGGTTCAAAGTGAAGGGGAAAAGATTTAATAGGAATCCGAGGGTTAATTTTTTCACACAAAGGGGGATGGGTGTATGGAACAAACTGCCAGAGGAGATAGTTGAGGCTGGGACTATCTCATCGTTTAAGAAACAGTTAGACGATGGTGGGTACATGGATAGAACAGGTTTGGAGGGATATGAACCAAGCGCAGGCAGGTGGGACTAGTGTAGCTGAGACATGTTGGCCGGTGTGGGCAAGTTGGGCCGAAGGGCCTGTTTCCGCACTGTATCACTCTATGACTCTTATCTGTGGCAGCCGTTTGCAACAACAGTTCCACTGTTCACTAATTCCACTGTCATTCTCTTCATAGCTCTGCATCTTCCTTTGCTTTGGGTCATTATTTTGATAGGACCTGTAATAGGTAGCGCTAAAGAGAGAATAAAGCCAAATCGATGCTTTGGTGCAGCATTACTTGAAGCACAGAGGCAGAACTGCGTAGAGCAGTTTGAGAGCAAACTGTAGGGGAATTTTTTACACAGTGATGAACAACAGTTCACGTCTTATTCTCCATGTCTTTCTGACTCGTTTGTTTTTACCGGCACATTGTTGCCGTCTGTTGCATTCTGCTACGTCTCTCATTTGCTGCTGTCATGCATTTGCATTTGCCCTCACCTGCACTTGTTGAGATAGTTGGCAGAAGTGCCAGATGGGTGATGGGGAGAGAGACATTCATTCCACAAGTAATTGTGATGTGGTATGCGCTGGTTGCAAAGGAGCCAGAAGTCCAGGAAGTAATAACTCAAGGTAATTGGATAAATACTTGAAATGGAAAAACTCAAAATGCTATGGAGAAAGAGCAAGGGGCGGGATTGACTCAGAGTCATACAGCACGGAAACTGGCCCAACCCGTGCATGCCCACCTGGTTTTAGAAATGAGCTGGTCCCATTTGCCTGCATTTGGCCCATATCCCTCCAGACCTTCCATGTCCATATACCTGTCTAATGTATTTTAAATGTTCTTATTGTACCTGCCTCTTTTGCTTACACTGGCAGCTTGTTTCACAGGCCCACCATTCTCTGTTTGAAAAGGTGCTCCTCAGGACTCTTTTAAATCTTTCACCTCTCACCTTAAACCTATTCCCTCTAATTCTCGAGTTCTCTACTGAAAAAAAACTTGTGACCAGTCACCTTACCATGCCTCTGGTGATTTCTTACACCTCTATAAGGTCATCTCAAAACTTCCTACACTCCAGGGGAAAAAAAACATTTGTCTCTCCAGCTTCTCCTTAAAACTCAAGCCCTTGAGTCCTGGTAACATCCTGGTGAACTTTTTGTGCACCGTTTCCAGCTTAATGACATCCTTCCTTTGGCAGAGAGACCAGAACTGCACACAATATTCCAAGTATGGTCTCACCAATGTCTTGCACAGCTGTAACATGATGTCCCAATTTCTGTACTCAATATCTACTGATAAAGGCAACAGTGCCAAATGCGCCCTTCACCACCATGTACCGTGTACCTGTACCCCTCAGTCTCGCTGCTCTTCAGCATTCTCCATGGTATTACCGTTTACTGTGTAAGTCCTGCCTGGTTTGACTTACCAAAATATATCACACAAGCCTAAATTTCATTTCATTTGCTATTCCTTGACCAATTTCCCTACTTCAGAATCAGAATCACACTTTATTCGCCAAGTATGTTTTGCAACATATGAGAAATGATATTGGCCAGGTCAGTCATACAATTAAAAGCAACAGATCACTCAAAAACACATTTTAACATGAATATCCACCACAGTGACTCCTACACATTCCTCACTGTGATGGTAGGCGAAATAAACTTTGTCCTTCCTTTTGTTCTTCCTCGGCCAGTGGCCTCGAGCCCTCCGTTGACGGGATGATCTTGACTCCCGTAGCCAGCGATGGTCGGGCCCTCTGCGTCGAGGCGGTCAGCTCCCGCATCGGGGGTGGGGGGGGGGGGGGGTGACAGCTCCCCTGCGCCAGGCGATCGAACCTCGCGTCGGTGCTGGTCGATCCTTCCGCGACGTTGGAGCTTCCCGACTAGCCTCACCCGAGACTGCGAGCCCTTGGTGTTGATTCCACAGTAGTCGCGGTGGGAGCGATCCCAGGCAAGGGATCAGCTCCGTGTTAAGTCCGCGCCCCGCTGTGGGGCTCAGGATAGTCCGAGGAGGCTTCCAGCTCCATTGATGGTAGGCCGCAGAGCCCGGAGAATGTGATCCGAAAATTGATCACACCTCCTGGAAGGTAAGAACTTGAAAAAAAAATTCCCTTAACCTCCCCCCACATAAAACAAACTGAAGAACATAAAAACAAACTTTTAACACACTAAAAAATAACAAAATGAAAAAAAAAACGAACAGACTGCCAGCAGGGCGGCCATATCCCCGGCGCCCCTGGTGGTCCAACTTGACTCAGATCATCTTCTAAACTTAGATAGCCTGCCTCACTGTCCAGTATTCCACCAATTTCAGTATCATCTGCAACTTTACTAACCACGTTAACCGCATTGTCATCCAAATCAGTAATATAAATAATAAACAGCAATGACCCAGCACAGATTCATGCGGCAGTCCACTGGTCACAGGCCTCCAATTGGAAGCGCAACCCTCCCCTGCTACCTTTGTCTACTACCACACCTGCCAATTTTGTATCCACTTGACCAGCTCATCCTGGATCTGTGTAATGATCTAACCTCCCAGGCAAGCCTACCACGCGGTGCCTTGTCAAGGCCCAAGTACAATATTATAATTGTATCTGGATCTGTCTTCACTAAGGAGGACACAAACAATCTTCCTGATATTGTAGTGGCCAGAGGATCTGGGGTGACAGAGGAACTGAAGGAAATCCACATTAGGCAGGAAATGGTGTTGGATAGGCTGATGGGACTGAAGGCTGATAAATCCCCATGGCCTGATCGTCTGCATCCCAGGGTACTTAAGGAAGTGGCTTTGGAAATCGTGGATGCATTGGTGATGATTTTCCAATGTTCTATAGACTCAGGATCAGTTCCTGTATATTGGAGGGTAACTAATGTTATCCCACTTTTTAAGAAAGGCGGGAGAGAGAAAACTGAATTATAGACCAGTTAGCCTGACATCGGTGGTGGGAAAGATGCTGGAGTCATTTATAAAAGATGAGATAGACGAACATTTGAATAGCAGTCACAGGATCGGTCTGAGTCAACATGGATTTACGAAGGGGAAATCATGCTTGACTAATCTTCTGGAATTTTTTGAAGATGTAACTAGGAAAATGGACAAGGGAGAGCCAGTGGATGTAGTGTGTCTGGACTTTCAAAAAGTATTTGATAAGGTCCCACATAGGAGATTAGTGGGCAAAATTAGGGCACATGGTATTGGGGTAGAGTGCTGACATTGATAGAGAAGTGGTTGGCAGACAGGAAACAAAGAGTAGGGATTAACGGGTCCCTTTCAGAATGGCAATGACTAGTGGGGTACCGCAAGGCTCGGTGCTGGGACCACAGCTATTTACAATATACATCAATGATTTGGATGAAGGGATTCAAGGTAACATTAGCGAATTTGCAGATGACACAAAGCTGGGTGGCAGTGTGAACTGTGAGGAGGATGCTATAAGACTGCAGGGTGTCTTGGACAGGTTGGGGGAGTGGGCAGATGCATGGCAGATGAAGTTTAATGCGGATAAATGCGAGGTTATCCACTTTGGTAGCAAAACAGGAAGGCAGATTACTATCTAAATGGCATCAAGTTGGAAAGAGGGGAAGTACAATGGAATCTGGGGGTCCTTGTACATCAGTCTATGAAAGTAAGCATGCAGGTACAGCAGGCAGTGAAGAAAGCAAATGGCATGTTGGCCTTTATAACAAGAGGAATCGAATATAGGAGCAAATAAGTCCTTCTGCAGTTGTACAGAGCCCTAGTGAGACCTGGAGTACCTGTATTGTGTGCAGTTTTGGTCCCCTAATTTGTGGAAGGACATTCTTGCTATTGAGGGAGTGCAGCGTAGGTTTACAAGGTTAATTCCCGGGGTGGCGGGGCTGTCATATGCTGAGAGAATGGAGCAGCTGGGCTTGTACACTCTGGAGTTTAGAAGGATGAGAGGTTATCTCATTGAAACATATAAGATTGCTAAGGGCTTGGACACGATACAGGCAGGAAACATGTTCCCGATGTTGGGGGAGTCCAGAACCAGGGGCCACAGTTTAAGAATAAGGAGTAAGCCATTTAGAACGGAGACGAGGAAACACTTTTTCCTTACAGAGAGTGGTGAGTCTGTGGAATTCTCTGCCTCTGCGGTGGAGGCAGGTTCTCTGGATGTTTTCAAGAGAGAGCTAGATAGGGCTCTTAAAAATAGCAGAGTCAGTGGATATGGGGAGAAGGCAGGAACGGGGTACTGATTAGGGATGATCAGCCATGATCACATTGAATGGCGGTGCTGGCTCGAAGGGCCGAATGGCCTACTCCTGCACCTGTTGTCTATTGTCTATAAGGGACATAGATAGATATTGTGGTAGTCGGAAACCTTTCCAAACGATGTCTAAAATTTGAGGATAAGTTCAGGGTGTGGGGTAGACATTTAGATGCGATCTGTGGAAGAACATTTTCACCCATATGTTGATTGGAATCTGAATTTCTATTCCTAACCCAAATCTTATAATTTATCATGTTAGCATGTGTTGTTTAGAAATTTGCAGGTCAGTGTTATATTTTGCTGCCCAAAATTACCCCTTTCAGTGAGTTTTAACTCAACTACTGAGCGCCCTTCCCTGCAATTGTTGCCAGTGCAATGCCCTAGCGGTGTGAGCGATTCATGTGTTCAAAACCTTTCGTATCCATTCAATGCAAAAGTGTTTCATTTTGTACTTTTGTGGGGAGGTGGGGGTGTCCCCTGGATTGCTAAGCAATCATTGGAAATAATCACTTTTGTTTTTCAGAATTGATGCTGTGTGCAGTAATCTTTATATAGAAGTGTGTGAATCTATGTCAGCACCCTGCCGACCTGAAACTACACTCTCAGATGACTTCATGTCTGTGCCCCCAGCTTAAGGTCATGCCTGGGACTTTGGTTTTGTGGTCAGAGGTCATTCTAATGTCAAGTGGCTGACTAGCAATATGATAATGGGTAGTTAAAATTAAGGAAAGGAGGAAGTTGATGCTATTGTGGAAATGCTTTTAGTTTCCTTTTTATGACTTAAACCATCTTTCGTACGCCCTGCTAGTTCTTTTTACTGTTCCTCTCGTGATGTTGGTGGCACGTAGTGAGTTCTCGGCTATGTGTTTTTGGTTCCGCTTGTGACAATCCCTGTGGCTTCTGATCCTTTCCTCAGCCCAGCCTCAGCTGTCCTCCTGGTAGCCTCAATGCCGTTTGACACGTTTCTCATGAGCTTTTTGGCATTTGACCAACAATTTGTTTTTTTTTTCCCCTGCTAACGTTCTGGTTTCCTCCCCAAAACACTAGGTAATAGCGGCTGACTGCAAGAGGGTCACAGTGCTAAAGTACTTCCTGGAAGCTCTGTGCGGCCAAGAAGAACCTCTGTTGGCATTCAAGGGTGGAAAATATGTGTCAATGGCACCCATCCCAGACAGCCTGGGAAAGGAAGATGGAAGCCAGCAGGGAAAACAACTGGAGGATCAGGTACTGCACACCAGAGGGGTTTTTTTTATTCCATTTCCTGAAATTCCACTGCTGCTACGAGATCCACATGCTGTTTTCTATTTCACTTTTTAATGGATGATTTAATGGAGCTAACCTCGGCAAGGTCAAGGTTCAGGAGTAGGATAAAGTTTATAGCTGTGGCACTGATTTCACAGGGGGCCTTGCTTGGAGCACTGATACAGGAAGAGACAAACTCATTGGTTTGTGTGGAAAATTGAACAGCAGCCCACATCCTGATATGATTAGGGATTTTGCTGGTGTTCCTGCTTTTTCATATACTCCCTTAAAGCTGCATTGTCTCCAGCTCTTTGTTCACTAAATGCTCGTTTCACTTTGAATCAGTCTGTTTTTCGTGAATGCACATGTATCCCTCACGTTGATCGGACAATGATAGTTTGAAACATCTGTTTCTTGCTATAACCATGACTGAATACGTAACCAAATTCCCACTGATTCTGGGTCTCTCCTTTTGATGACATCCTTGGTTGATCAACTGCAATGTTGTTTAATTTTAATCACCAATTATCTTATTAAATTGCTTGTCACCAACCCATCACCTCCACCTCCACTATCACCTCACCACTAACTCCACTTGTGGATATACCAAGATTGAAAAATTGTCAAATATTGAATGTGGTCATTTGAGGAAATGTAGAAGGGGGGGGGGGGGGGGTCATCAGCTTAGTCATTGGCTCCACTTACCCAACTACATCTGTCAACCTTCATCCTGAAACCTCCATTTTGACCTCAGCAACAACATTCTTTTTTGTCCTCTTTCCTTTGTTTACCATGTGGATTCCAGTGACATTTGTAACTGCTGAACTGCAACAAAAAAAACACACTAGTCTGAAATGGTGAACAATTTTAATGTGTTTGCAAATAAGATGCATGTTTCAAACCTCTGTGGTTCTGGATTTGTGTCTTCCCTCTGCACAGCTCCCCAACCCATCCTCAGTCCCTACCCCTACACAGTCCGCATGGAGAAAGCTCTCTGTGCTATTGAATGATCAGCTGTTTGGCATTCTTGAGAAATTACACTTTCCTCCTATCCTGTTGGAGCAGTCCATAGAATAGTAGGTTGTTCTCACTATCCACGTCATTGGAAGAGAAGCCAGCTTTTAAGGTCCCTCACGATGTCAAGACATGGAGGGGCCTTGAAAGGAACATATCAAGTTCCTTTAAAATTGCCTCAGCAAGAATCAGCATCTCAAAGATAAAATGAGAAGGTGCCAGATCCTGCAGTTTGATGACCAGTTGGCAAATAAGAGACTGGAATGTACACATTACCAAGGGAGCATTCCTTCATTTACTAGCGTGCCAGCAAATTCTCAACATCTGATTCAAATCCTGAGGATTTTACAATTTAAAGAAAAAAAAACAACTTAGCTAAGATGCCACAGTTTGCAGTTGGCACAAAGGTGCAGTGCTATCTGGAGTCTGCCACAGCTATTCCTTGGCTAATGGCTCGTAGATCCATGGGGCATAAGGTTTCAAACATCATTCTCACGTGAGGTACTGATGTCCCTGTGCAGCCAGAAAGTGGTGCAAGGATATCCCAACAATATGGAGATTTAGTGTGCAAAAAGTCATTTACTCTTGGTGTTGTGTTGTGATTATGAGCAGCTGGGTCCTAGACTTTCTCACCGGCCGACCACAGACTGCGCATGGGGAGGCAGGTCTCCTCCAGCATCACCCTGAACATCGGTGCACCACAGGGCTGTGTGTTGAGCCCCTTCCTCTTCTCCCTCTACACTCACGACTGCAAACCCACCCACGAGGCCAACACCATATTAAAGTTTGCAGATGACACCATTGTGGTAGGCAGGATCACGAGTAACAACGAGGCCGCATACAGGACAGAGGTAGAGAACCTGGTGAGCTGGAGCCGTGAGAACAACCTGATCCTCAACACAGCAAAAACAAAGGAGATGATCCTGGACTTCAGGAGGAGACCGAAGACCTTCGTCCATCAGCCCATCAGCATTAACGGCGAGACAGTGGAGGCTGTGCAGAACATCAGGTACCTCGGAGTCAACATCAGCCACGACCTGACCTGGACCGTCAACATCACGGCGACGGCCAAGAAAGGACTTCAAAGGCCATTTCCTGAGGTGCTTGAAGAGGGCACGTCTCCCACAACAGCTGCTGGTGAGCTTCTACAGGTCAGCCATCGAGTCAGTTCTCACATACTGCATCACAGTATGGTACTCTGGCTGCACCGCAGAGAACAGGAAAGCTCTCCAACGCGTCATTAAGACTGCTGAGAGGATCACTGGCACCCAGCTCCCCAGACTGGAGGACATCTACTGGACCCGCTGCATCCGGAGGGTCATGGGCATCATTAGAGACAGCACACACCCTGGACACTGCGTCTTCACCCCCCTGCCCTCAGGAAGACGATACAGGACACTGAGCGCCCGCACGACAAGACTAAAACACAGCTTCTACCATAGAGCTGTGACACTACTGAACTCTATCCCCCTCCCACACTGATTCACCCCCTCTCTCTCACACACACCCGCCCATACTCCTATATGTTTATAGTCTAATTTTTAATAGTTCTTTTTTAAACGTATTTTTATACTCATATTCCTGTGCAGCTGGAGTACTGCTCCAACAAAATTTCGTTGTCTTGTACAATGACAATAAAGATTATTATTATTATTATTATTATTATTATAAAGCAGGAACACCTAGCCCTCTGCAAAGGGTCTAATCCATGTAGTGGGGGTACCACGCCCCATATTTTTAACGCATCTCTTTGGAACAGACCACACAAATTCACCTGATGTACCTATTTTCTCCTATTGCGTAGGGATGATGTCCATAGAACACAAATTGGTTGAGTAATTCAGTGGGTCAGGCAGCATCTCTGGATCTCTGGAGGACATGGATATGCAATGCTTTAGGTTGGGACCCTTCTTCAGAATGGATAGTAGTGGGAAGAGAAAGCTGAAACATCTCTCACACCCCCTACAACAATCAGTCTAAAGAAGGATCCAGACCTGAAAAGTCACCTATCCATGTCCTCCTGAGGTAATGCCTGACCCGCTAAGTTACTCCAGCAAATTGTTGTCTACCCAAGATTCCAACATCTGCAGTTCGTTGTGTCTCGATGAGACTATAATTTGCCTCAACTTGCCAATTTTTTTTTATTTTTTATTTCTCTTTTGAAAGTGCTTCGTTTTGCTGAATGCTTATTCCAGAGGCAATGTCTAACCCTTCTCCCCTTGGCAGTGAGCACTTGTAGGCTCTTAACTAAGGAGGATGTCACAGCAGAGCCTTACTTTGACCTCGCCAATGGTCTGCTGACATGGACTCCCTGCAGGAGCCAATGGATACCAGTCAATTGTAGCCTGCTTAGTGCACTCTCCACCAGCCTGGTCCACTCGCCACCATAAACCCTCCACATTCTGTCCCATGCCATGATAGCAGCATTTCCTTTGCATGGTATGCACTGTCTAGCACCAATTCATGTGAAAGAGTAAACTCAGTCAATGGATCGGTAACCAGGCTTTATACCATCTGATTTCAATATTAACAGATTATAAACATGGCTTTGGGCAGACACCAGCAAGTCTGCTGTTCGGTAAGCCCTCAAGTTAATCAGTAGTGACAAATAATTTAAATTCTTTCTGGTAATGACTCCCTCATAGTGGTCACTGATGTTAGATGTCCTGACTATCTAACCCAATAGTTCCCAACTTTCTAATGAAAGCCTCATGGTTTATACCCTTCCCCTGCCCCATAAACCCCTAATGACATCATAGTCCACTCCTTTTAAGGAGTTGGTGCTGTCCAAGGGATTCCCAGGAATTACAAGCAGTCCAAAGGCCGGCTGGCACTTAGAATGGCGTGCCTTTATTTATTGGATGGACTTTTGAACCAAATTACCTCAAAATTATTGAAGCTTCATGGACCTGCTGTAATCTTTGAACCCCGTCTCCTAGCCCAGCTGTCAGTAACACTTGTGGTCCACGACTGGCCAAGCCACTGACACCTAAAAGTACAATTAATATTCCATGAGTTGCTGTTCTCAAACTTGCATGCTGTGATGTGCAATGGGAGCCAGAGGCCTGCCTTCCTGGCCAACATAGAGCACAGACTCTACCAGCGCTTTGAATTCTCCTGAGTGAATCGCTTTCAGCTGTGCAGTTGTGTGAAGCATTAGCAAAACTGTTTTTTTCCACTTACGAAGTGAAGGGTGTGACGACCAAGAGCTGGCTTTTCACACAGGCCAGATAGACTGTGCAGAATCAGGTGAGATACTTGGAAACGCTTCTTCAAGCCTTTGGTGCCAATTAGTGGTAGGGTCACAATGGAGCAGCGGTTACCTCCTTCCTTAGTCTTCCATTTGTATCTTTGGTTAGTGGCCCAATCATGAAGCTTTGCCTCTGTAGGCACAGGTGGGCTGTGTTGGGACAGGACTGTACTTGAACCCTGCTAGACAGCATGATGCGGGGCTTATGGAAGTTATCCAGTGGGACAGGCGCGTTTGAATATCAGTCAGTATAAAAATCTAACTTTGGAAACCTTGGGTTGGAGTCCACTAGAGCTACCAGACCGGCTTGGTAATCCATGTTTATCTAGATTTCTGGCAGCCTCTGTCCTTATCAAGGCATTATTAATCACTAAGGCACGAATATGACATAGCTCAAGTCTGTGTTCCTGAACTTTTGTTTAATGTATGGGGCTGAATATTGAAGATGGCAGCGCCTTGCTGTATCTTGTTAGTAGCATTCTCATTTTTCACTGTTCCTCACTTCAGTTCTATTGCCAACCATTTATGCACAGGAAGAAGATGTCATCATTGAAGAATACGAGGGACAGGACACTGAGCCTGAAGGCAGCGGAGGGGAAAATGATATAAAGGAGCTGAGGGCAAAAAAGCAAGCACTGACTAAAAAATTTGCCGAGCAGCAACGCAGACAGGAAAAGATCCAGGTACCCAAGGCTCTTCACTGGGGGAAAACTTTCCATCTTTTTTTTCTTTCATTTCTGTCAGCCTTGAATTGAAGCCAGAAGCATCTGTCTAGCCATATGCTTCAAACTCTTGTGCTATGCAGGCTTGGTTATAAAATAGGCAAACCAAAGACCCTTTTGGGAAAATGCACATGTGTGCCCTCGAGGCTTTGGCTTTGCTCCTGAACAGACTCAAGTTATTTTTCCAAACTCAGCTTAACCTTTTAAAAGTAAGATAAATGTTTTAAAAAGTTAATATCAACAGGGTCTGATGTTTTTTACTCGATTTATTCATTCAGAAAAAGCATGTTTTCAGGCAGCTTCTTCCAAAGATTAATTTGTTTAAATCAGTTTCATGCATCTTTATAACGAGCTCTCTGCCTCAGATCCAGCAGCTCATATTAAAATCATTAAAATCGATCACTGATTTAGTTAACCTGTGGACCATCTAGAACTGATTTCTTATTTTTGACAGGACTAATTCCTGCTTCAATTCCATTAACTCGTTTGGTGCTGAAACATTCATCCTATTACCGTACAAACAAGCTCACTGCCATGTTTCCTTTACATGATTCATTTTGGACATATCTTCAACATCAAGCTGTGGAGCCTTGTAGGTCTTGGAAAGAGTGCCGCAGTATGTTGAGCAGTATCACGTGGAACACTTTGTTTTTTGTCTCAACCACCTGTTTTACCTGGACAGCAGGGAATCTTACAGTCATCCAGCAATCCATTCTTTCAAGTCCCGGTTATACATTTCTCAGTAGGACAATTTGCAGGCATTACTACTTTATTTAGAATGTGACTTCAATACAAGGGTGTGTGATTATTGACAAAGGAAACCACAAACTAAGTGTAACTACTTCACACTTTGGAATTAATTTTTATAACAGGATGTTGCCAGCACAGTGAATGAGAAGTTTGTCAAACTATCAAAAAGCAACCGGGCAGGTTTGTAATTCAACAGAAGAAGGTGTGCGGGGCTAAGGGAGATGACATGCTGGCAGGGCTGGGATATGATCCAAATTGAACCCTGAGTGGGGTGCGCTGATGGAGTTTGCCATTTGCACTTCATGTTATTCTCAAACGGAGGTCTGAGTCAGCACCTCCCGGCGGTGGGCTGTTTCCAGGGCCAAAGCTTTCCTGCTCCTGGATTGTGTTCTATCAGGCAGTCCATTACTTGAGCTCACTCAATCGTGGGCTCATTCATTCAATCACATGCTCATATTACACAGCAACAATGAATACATAGAAACGTAGAAAATAGGTGCAGAAGGAGGCCATTTGGCCCTTTGAGCCTGCCCCACCATTCATTGTGATCATGGCTGATCATCCCCAATCAGTACTCCGTATCTGCCTTCTCCCCATATCCCTTGATTCCGCTAGCCCCTAGAGCTCTATCTAACTCTCTTTTAAATTCAACCAGTGAATTGGCCTCTACTGCCTTCTGTGGCAGAGAATTACACAAATTCACAACTCTCCGGGTGAAAAAGTTTGTTTCTCATCTCAATTTTAAATGGCCTCCCCTTTATTCTTAGACTGTGGCCCCTGGTTCTGGACGCCCCCAACATTGGGAACATTTTTCCTGCATCTAGCTTGTCCAGCCCTTTTATAATTTTATACCTTTCTATAAGATACCCTCTCATCCTTCTAAATTCCAGTAAATACAAGCCCAGTCTTTCCAATCTTTCCTCATACAGCAGTCCCGCCACACTAGATCCAGAGTTCAAATGGCGCTATGTAAATGCAGTCTTTCTTTGCCTGCTGTTCCACTGAAGCCTCAGTGTCCATGTCGATAGCGTTGGACTGATAGTTCCTGGTGCTTACCCTTCTCTACAGCTTCAATATACTTTGTTGAATGCATTCAATACATGTCCTTCACAGCATTTCTGAAGTTGTTGCTGGTACCTTGTTGGATTTTCACAATGGTCAGCTCTGATATTCAGATTATGAGGAGAATGTTGCAGCACAGTGATTCCCTATAACTATTGGAAATGCATTTCTGTTTCTTTCACCTTCTAAGATCCTTCATGATTTTTATCAGATCTCCTCACAACTTTGTCAGTGCAAGGAGAATCCCTGTCGCTTTTCCAATGCATCTGCTGACCCGAAGCCCCCATTCCTCGGCCCAGTATACACAATTACCTCTGAACACAAATGCATCTGTTTCCTGCAAAACTAGACAGCACAATTGGAACTGATCGATACAATCATTCCCTAGTACCTTTATAACTAATTGGCCCTTATGGATCTTTTCCCAAGTGCCTTGCCTCTTCTCATCTACCAATGGGATCCCATTCTACTCGCTCCTTCTGGTCTCAAGAATACTAGCTTCCCCATCTGTCCTTCGGGAATTCCAGCTTTCCTTTCCGGCCTTCCAGAATTTCAGCTTTCAGTTATCCTGGTCTTTGGAGATTCCAGGCTCCTGACCTCCTGCTGCCTCCTCCTCCTGCCCTCATTGACTCCAGGCTTGGATTCTGGCCTTGACATCCCTCTCAGGCCTCAGAGACAAGTATTGAACGCTTGTGTTAGAACCAAATGGGAATAATTGACATCTCTCTGACGTGGGATTACTTGCTTGACCCCATGTGCTAGATAATTTTGTGCAGATGGTCACTATTTGAATGAATTGCTCAAGCAGCCAGATACACAGCATGTATCTGTCACTTGGCAATTCAGGATTCCCCATGCAACAGACTCAAAAGATGCATCGGTGTATCCTGGTAATCAGTGATGATTATGATTAAAGCAACAAGTTAATCTCTTTAGTGCTGAGAACGTAAACATGGTTCATTTGCCAATTAAGACTCAAGGCATTAATTCTAACTTAATATTGCTGCCAAAATCCTGGGTGTTTTTAATGTGGTCTCCTCTGTTCCTATTTTTCCTGACCTGGTAGACTAGGAATTTGGTCCAAATATCTGGCACATATGTGGGAAACTGTCTCTATCAGTCCCAGTGACCATTATAACAACACTGCATCAAGCCAAAATATGAGGTGGATGGAAAGAGATAGTTAAAAAAAAATTGGGAATAATCCTAAATCTGAAATGGTTGCGGGTTATTCAGCAGACAAAGAAATACTATTTGATTATCATAATATCAGAACTAAGATGAACTAAAGTTTGAAGGTGTAAGCCCCAACGGATGGTGTCCTGTAGGTTTCTGGAAACATCAAGTGATGAGCAGACTTCTGTGCTATTCCTAACTCCGTTTGCCAAAGATTTGCCTTTATAAGAACATAGAAAATAGGTGCAGGAGTAGGCCATTCGGCCCTTCGAACCAGCATTGCCATTCAATATGATCATGGCTGATCATCCAAACTCAGGACCCCGTTCTGGCTTTTCCCCCAAATCCCTTGATTCCCTTAGCCCTAAGAGCTAAATCTAACTCTCTCTTGAAAACATCCAGTGAATTGGCCTCCACTGCCTTCTGTGACAGAGAAGTCCACATATTCACAACTCTCTGGGTGAAAATGTTTTTCCTCATCTCAGTCCTAAATGGCCTACTCCTTATTCTTAAACTATGACCCCTAGTTCTTGACTCCCCCAACATTGGGAAAAGTTTTCCTGCATCTGGCCACAGTACCCATTGGCTGCTGTCCACGTCCTAGTTTCCATTCGATCAACCTTGCTTTACACTCTCTTCCTGGCCTACTTCTCCCTTGGAACGCATTTTTCCTCCTTGCATTTCTTTTTTTCTTTCTGGCAGCATTTCCTTAAATTATCCAGCTGAGCTTTCCTGCCCTTGTTGCCAGAACAGCCTTCAGATCCTCATTGATGGGCCCGCGTTGAATATGTCTTGCCTTTGGAATGCTCATGCTCCCTAATCCTGACCACCAAACCTTTCTCTACCAGCTATCTCCCCTCTACTCCAGTCTGAAGAAGGGTCGCAACCTGAAACATCATCTATCTATTCCCGCAAAAGAAGATGCCTGGCCTGCTGAAATTCTCCAGCATTGTTTTTTGCTCTTTTCATTCCTTTATTTCTACCCTGCTGCTGTCAGCTGCCAACACCTCCCTTAGGAATTATTGGTTGCCCGCAACCTAGCTACTGGGGCATCCATCACTCTCTACTTGGGGAGCTTTCTTGTGGAGGAGCCCGTTGATATGTTACAAACAGAAACCTACCTTGTGGCTATGAGCTACAGTCTCACATCTTTGTCTCCTCTTTGGGATGCCTGTTTTGCTATGAGTCTTTTTCAAACATTCTCATAGCTAAGTCTCTGTCTGTTCCGGAGTGTATTTCTTCACTCTTTCTCACCATAACCATCCTCATCATTCTGCCTGCCTCATTACTGAAACCATCTGCCTCAACCTATACATCGTGATTCTCTCCCATTCTTAAAGTTCCTGTTTAGCTTAGTTTAGTTTAATTTTAGTTTGGTTTAAAAATACAGCCCAGAAACAGGCCATTCAGCCCACCAAGTCCACGCCGCCCAGCAATCCCCACACACTGACACTATCCTACACACACTAGGGACAATTTACAATTTTACCAACCCAATTAACCTACTAACCCGTTCATCTTTGGTGTATGTGAGAATACCGGAGACCCCAGAGAAAATCCACGCAGGTCGTGCTAGTGCAAGCACCCGTAGTCAGGATTGAACCTGGGTCTTTGACGCTGTAAGGCAGCAACTCCACCGCTGCATTACCCTGCCACTCTGTTCATCCTTAACTTCACCTCTGCTTCCACAACTACTCCTTCTGTCTTCAAGCTTGCATGACCCATTCAGCTTTTACATGTACTTGAGCATAAAGTCACCCGTGCCTGCTATGCTACAGTATTCTTTACATCCTCTCTGAGTCCCAGCTTCCCATCCTCT
Source organism: Leucoraja erinaceus (assembly GCF_028641065.1). Taxonomy (NCBI): domain Eukaryota; kingdom Metazoa; phylum Chordata; class Chondrichthyes; order Rajiformes; family Rajidae; genus Leucoraja; species Leucoraja erinaceus. The sequence continues at coordinate 13,733,532 of NC_073404.1, forward strand.
GTGGCCAATATGCCCCTGCTGAATAGGTCCCTGACTGCAGTTTTTCTCTCTGGATTGAGTTTGCTCAAGGTGACAGTACAACAATTCAAGATTGGCTCTATGATAGACTGAAGAAGGGTGTCGACCCAAAACGTCGCCTATTCCTTCTCTCCATAGATGCCGCCTCACCCGCTGAGTTTCTCCAGCATTTTTTGTCTACCTTCGATTTTTCCAGCATCTGCAGTTCTTTCTTAAACAAAGATTGGACCTTAGTCAGTTCTCCAGAGCAGATTGGATAATCTGAACCACCTGGAAAGATTGACTCAGAATGCAGATGATCATTGATGAGACCTAATGGTACAGACCTTCTGTGGGAAATTCCTACAAACTGTGCAGTTACTGCATCTGTATTAGCTATTGCCAAGAAATACCGAAGCTCTGTGGATTTGTGCTAATGTGGTTTGTCCCTGTGTATATGATGTGTTGCATTCTATATTGGGCAAAGTGGAACTCTCCTTGTGTGAAGTTCACAGTAATTTAGTTCAGATGTTAATAAATATGGGGAATGGTTTCTGTGAATCAGACATCCAGCTGACTACAAAAAGATTAATCTATCATATGAGCTGGCATGATTTGGCAACTTCTACTGTTCCCTAATAATTCCGCTTCCATCAGCAATGTAAACCCCTTCGTAATGTGTGCAGTTTTTTGCACACTCTAAATTAATGTATAATTTTGCCCAGTGAGTTGACCTTTGTTCCATCTGCGCACCCTGATGCTGGACACTAAGCCACTAAGCCGTTATATTAGTGGCTAACTATGGAAAGTGCAGTGGAGGGGTGACGGAACCTGCGTATGCTGGGTGGGATTTGAAGATGCCCTTGGGACAGTAGGACTGCTCTGGATTTGGGTGCACTGTTAAATGATCAATATTCATCATTACCTCTGAGTGTTTTGGTCACCCTCCTCTTGAACATCCTTGTTCTGATCAGAAATGATGCATTGAAGTGTTGACAGTAGAATCTGTGAGCACAAAGGACCACCTTCATACAATCTTTATGGTGGTGAACATTAAAGCACAAAGTTGAAATAGCAATTCAGTGGATTTAAGCCCTGAGTACTTCACTCTGGTGTGAAGGAACCCAGTGGCTTAACTGAACCGTCACCAGGGGTTAAAGCAGTGATTCTTGGAATACCCTGTTTCCTATCCAACTGAACATAGAACAGTATGGCCCAGGAACTGGCCCTTCAGCCCACAATGTCTGTGCTGAAAATTATGTCAAATAATTACCCATTCAAGATTCTTACTTTTAGCCATTGACGGCCTTAACATCTGTCTTCTGAAAATTCAGACACATGCCTGACAACCCCCTAACCCCCTATTCCACCTTTCTCCTCAAATTCAACCTTAAATGTTATCAGTTTCAGTCTCTGAAGATGCTACCTCACCAGCTGTTTCCAGCATTTTCCGTTTTCATTTCAAATTTCCAGTACTGCAGTTTTTGTTTATTTTCATCTACTCCAAAATGTTGGTCTTATTCTCTATCTCCTGAAACAATGCCTTGAAAGGGTTTGAAGTTTGTCCATTCATTTTAACTTTATTGAAGATTGGAATCATCCAGGTAATTCTGAACTGGCTGACTGGGCAGGATCAGGCACAGCCTCAGCTTTACCTGTATTGCTCTACATCATCACCTGTTAACCTGGCTGTCTGTTGATAGAGCCTTGCTCCTGATCTCATTGGTTTGAATTAAAGTTGATCACCATGTCTTTTCCATTTTTTATGGCTTGTATCTTCTCCCCATCGTCCAGGCTACTTGCACCTGTAAGCAGCTAACTCAGGCCTCAGTTAATGGTACGGAAAAATAGATGTGGCGAGACTGAAGACAGAACCCAGTGTTTCTGATTCACCTGCCCATCTTAATGGCTCCCAACAAGAACTGGAAACACAGCATTCCCCAACATGACCCCACCCCCTCCATCTGCAGCCTTTTAATTCTTGCGCAGAATCTGTAGAGATTTGCTTCAACCCTGGCCTGTTCCAGCACTACTCTTTCTAAGCCACATGCTATCTCAGTCTTTGCTCAATTTGATAATGACAGGTGTGATTTCAGCTTTCCCCGTGGCCATTAAGAACTCTACATTTATAACAACTTGAATCATATAAAATCGCTCCAAAACATGTGACTCTTGTACACTGTCTCGGTGTACTATTCCTATGCACTTGTACTTAACTAAGATTGTGCTTATGTGTAGTAAGACTTTTACTGAGCTGTATCCAGAAAGGGAATTTCACTGTACCTTGGTACATGTGACAATAAAATGCCATTGAATGATTGAAGCAATAAACACCATTACTAGCGCTAATCAGCACAAAAAGCAAAAATATTGTGTAACAGTCCGCTCTCGGCGTGGGGTCCTCGTACAGTTTAATTCATGCATTTAAATGTTTTCCTGTGGTCATTTTCGTCGCTTTGCTTGATGTTTTGGACCACGATGTTTAACACATATGATGCAGATCGAGGGGGAACTTTTTTCTTCGTAGCATATATGTTGTGGAATGATAATGGATGCAAATGTAATGGCAGCTTTCAAAAGGGAATAGGATAAATACAGCTAGGGAAGAGGAGGGGGGGGGGACTAAATGGACAGCTCTTTAAAAGAGTGAGGACCGGCAAGATGGACCAAATGGCCTTCTGAGTTATATAATTCCATGAGCAAGGGAGAGTGCAAAACAATTTAGAACAAGAAGTACAATTGCCACAGGCAATAAAGTGTGATGTGAAACCAGTGATTTTATTACAAAATAAGCACACCAATATCGTATCCTGTGGCAAATTCTTTTATGACTAGACAATTGGGTGACAGACTTGTCAACACCCTGTCAGGTTTTGGCTGTTTAGGGCTAGTGAAGTATTGCCGAGACTGATTTTATACATTGTGTAATGGTTGTGTTCCCTCAGCATCTGATTCTCAATTCAGTTGTACATTCATTGAAAACTATTCAGAGGCCTTGGAAGCCAATTTAAAATAGAGCTAAGTGTGTAACTGAAAGTCTATGAAATGAAACACATGTTCCACAAAGCTAGCTGGTTCAACTTCTGTGTTAAGGATGAGTCATCAGGTGTTTTCGCTCTTATTCAGTAGTTTGGAATAATGTCGCACTGGAGGAGGTCATTGAGCTTGCACCAGCATTGTGCAGGAGCAGACCCATGCTACATTCTCTAGCTCCTTCCCAAAACTCTGCAACAATTTCATCTTGAAAAGAAGAGTGTCATCTCCTGCCATTGAGTCAGGCGTTAGCTCATGACCACTCGCAGCATGAACAATATCTTGGTTTAAGTATGGATGGTAGTTTACATGTTTGATGGTTTGCAAAACTATTACATAAATTACATAAATGCTGGTACTGAGCTGTTTAAAATCTTTGATGTGAAATTCATGCTGATTACTATGTTTAGAAAAAATATATACATGGAAACCAATCTCTGATATTTGGGAACCTTCGATTTACAGCAGTTTGGTCCTTGTGCTTTCCTGGGTCGGCACAAGTTGAGCAGTTTTGAAAGACTTTTATTGGTCTTTGAAACCTATTTAAATTTGTTTCCATTCGACATCTTCGATTTCCATTTGATTCCATCATCCAGCTTCAAGATTTGTATCACGAGTTGGTGATGGAAACAAGGTTGAGATGTTGGAAACAGTGGAGAGGTCTATGACTGTCAGGGATCCTTATCCTTCCTGAATAAAATGTTACATTGCCAGCAGCTGTGCTGCAAATCAGAGAGAAAGACATGGTTAGTGGGAAGAGGCCTGAAGAATGTACTGGCCAAATACCATTTCTGCTTTTCTGCATTGGTTCCTTAATCACAGGGAAGGAACACCTTCACCAGAAGGATAGAGCAGTTTTAGAAGGTGACTCACCACCACCTTCTCAAGGGGCATTTAAGGGCCAATGCCCATATATGAATATGTGAAAGAGGGGGTGTAAACTGCATGTGGAAGGAACCCTCCGTGATTCACTGATTGGCTGTGATCAATCAGCACCCATTAAGAATAAGATGAAATGATGATGATGCCAGATGGTATGTGTTGTGGCATCCAGAACTGGGTAGCATTGTGTTCCAATCTGACCTCGGCTGCTGTTCACTTGGAGTTTACATGTTCTCCCTGTAACCGCATAGGTACTCTGGTTTCTCCCAAGTCCCTGAGATGTTTGCGTAGGTGAATTGATTAATGTGAATTGCCCCTTGTGTGTGTAGGTGGTGAGGAAAATCAAAAAGTGAGCAAGTGAAATAGAACAAGTTGCAGGGAAATATGCTGATTTGATCTGAGAGCTAGCATGAACTTGGGGGGGGGGCGGAATGGCCTCCGTGTCATGATAAAATTTGCAGGTTTTATATTTTTAACAATATAGATGGAGCACGTTCAACCCATCAGGTCTATGCCAGCTCTCAGAACTATCCCAACACAATGACCTTGTATGAGCTTCACACAGCAAAGTTTCCCTTGTTGTCAGAAACTCTGTTAAGTATATGGTATCAAATGCACCTTGTCTTATTGTACGTGTCCTTTTCTTCACAAAGAAACTGCAACACCATGTCCTACACCAACACCAATCCTTTCCACATTTCAAAATCAAGCTGTTAATAGATCGTGTTCCCATTTAGGACCAATCGGTGCAGCGATAAAATTTCAGTGCTCAGTTTGGGGTTTTAGGTATGGAACAGGGTGCATCTAGATCATGATTCCGCTCCCTAGACATAGGGTAGTTTCATCCAACTGTTACCAGAGGTTTAGATGCTTATTCATCATCTTTGGACATGGGAAGGTTAAAGCAAAGCAGGACAGAGGGGTTCTGCTAGCTGGGCACTAAGTGGTTCCTGAATTTATATAAAGGGATACAATCCAGCCATCGCTGTCCACTCAGTATGCAGCATTGATTTTAAAGAGATTACCAAACATTGTGAGAGATATGTTATGAGAACCAGAGACAAAAAATAAGGTTTTAAACCAGAAATATACGTCAAGGGGCTTTGTATTAAACTCCTGGAGTACAGAGACTTGGTGGACATCGTGACTTGACTCAACGTCACTGGCTCCTAATCCTGGAGTTCCCCGCCCTAAAGCAGTGAGGGAACACCTGCACTAGAAGGATAGAGTAGCTTTAGAAGGTGACTCACCACCACCTTCTCAAGGAGTATTCTTGGACCAACACCCATAAATGAATACATGAAAGCGAGGGTGTAAGCTGCATGTAGAACAATGGCTACGTGTTAGAGAACACATATTTATAAATTACAGAGAGGAAGTTAGGATCTGAAAATGTGGGAAGTAAGAGTCTGAAGGATTGAAGGTATTTAAGTTCCATCAGTGAGGATATGAGAAGAAATATTCCTGGGAAACCTTTAAGGAGAGAAGTGAAGAAATAAAACCTGAACATGGTGGCACACACAGGATTGATATTGTAGTTTACAGTGCCTTTCATCATTTTATTTGATTATTTGGCCGAGATATGGTGTTATTTAGCCAGATTGGATTTGTTCTTTTGGTACTTGAGCAATTTTCCACTTTGCCGACTGGTGCCAGTGCTTTATCCCTACTGGAGCAACTTGTCCCAAAGTGGGACACTGATCTGGAGTAGTACAGGTACAGCTGGAATGTCATCTGATCCTTTTTTTTTAATCTACCCAGTGTCTTCAGCCTTATCACATGGAGGTCTGAAGGCTTGTTACTTCAGCCTGGTCCTTGTAGCAACTTGAGGGTGACATGTTCTGGGAAGCACAGCCCCCAGAGACCTTTTTAAATTGTCCAATATCAACCATTCCTACTTTCAGTGCCAGGACTGGAGAGTGGTTCTCAGTGAGCACTTCAAATCTCTCTTCTATCAAGACTCACTTCACCAGGCAAGTAGCTGGTCTGAATTCACCACTTGCATTAATCAGGAGTTCTGCCCATTGGTACACTGAAGGGAGTTGCAGGCTGCACATTGGGCAGTGACGCATCGGGCCAGAGCAAGGGCAGGGCTGGATGGTAGGGATGTTTATCATTCTTTCAGAATGTAGATTTTAAATAAACACCTTTCACCATTAATAAGCAGGACAATGAACAGTTCTCAACAAACATGTTGTCATAAATATGCAACACGCTGAAGAGAATAGGTTTTGTTTAGTTTAGAAACAAGGAATTGCAGGTGCTGATTTGCAAAAAAAAGATATAAAGTGCTGGAGTAACTCAGCGGGTCAGGCAGCATCTCTGGAGAATGGGAGTAGGTGACGTTTTGGGTCAGAACCCTTCTCCAGGCTGTTTGTGGGGGGAAGAAAGCTGGAAGAGAGGAAAGGCAGAACAAAGCCTGGCAAATAATAGTCATATACAGATGATGGGAGGGGAGGATGATAGGCAGATTTAGTGTAGTTTAGAGATACATCACGGAAGCAGGCTCGCTGGGCCATCGACCATCGATTACCCATTCATACTAGTTCTATGTTATCCCACTTTCTCATTCACTCCCTACACATTGGGGGCAATTTTATTAATAGAGCCCAATTAACCTACAAACCCGCCGTCTTTGAGGAAGGAATGTGGGAGGAAACCGGATCACCCAGAGGAAATGCACCTGAGGTCAAGATCGAACCGGTCTCTGGAGCTGTGAGGCAGCAGTTCAGCCAGCTGCGTGTGCTTCCCTACAGATGCTGGAAATCCACAATAAAATCTGAAAATGCTGGACCACATCTGTGGGAGGTGAGACTGAGGCAAAGTTTCAGGTTGAAGACCCTTCATTAGAGATTTTGTTTTTCTTCCCTAAAATGAAGCCTAACCCTCTGAGTATTTCAAGCATTTTCTGCTTTTATTGTAGATTTCTAGCATCCGTGGGGAGAATTTGGGCTGTGCATATAGTGTCAGCTAAAATGGAGTCGCCTACGTTCTGTGTCTAGCAATAGCAACAAACCTCAACCCGTGTCCTTGCAAGAAGTCACAACAGTTATTTAGGCGTCTTCAGTCAATGTGCGAAGTTCAGGTGACAGCATTAAGTTGTTTTTCGACTGGGAAAGTTATTTATAATTAAATTCCTTTTTGTTTTGTGGTCTTTTGCTAAAAATAAATAAAGCAAAGGAAGAGACGGCTGAATCTAGGATTAGATGGGAAATGCACACCAGTTCAACGAGTTTGAATTGAATTAGGGGGTCACGTCCAGTTAAGGATGTGAGTAAGCCAATCCCTGAATAAAAGCACAGAGGATGGGGCAGGGAGGCCATGCTCAGAATAATGGGTGGTAGTTGCAAGCTCCCCCCTTTTCCTCATCAGTGTTTCCTTTCCAATGGCAATTGTGACCTGCATCTGGCTTGGAGGCGTACATCGATAGGATCAAAAACAGGTGGTCACAGCTCCAGTGAGAGGAGAGAGAGAGGAAGAAAGTTTCAAGTTTAGCTGACACCCTCCATAACCTCTGGAGGGTTTCTGTGTGGGCATTCTGCCAGTAAAGCTTTATGAAGCACAGAGCAACCCCAAGAGGAGCTTCCACAGACTCTTCATATACAAACACAAATAAATCTCCCCGGCTTGTGAACCCTGCAGCTCCGTATAAATCAGTTGAAAGCTGGAGTTCACTTCCACCAGCCGCTGTGTGCGACTTGGCACACCTTCCCCTTGGCCTTGCTGTGTGCATCCTGTGTCCTGCGCACCACACGGTGCAGACTGCTAATGGGACGTGACAAACTGCACAACAGTCTTTTGGCTGCCAGACTGCGATGGGGTGAAGCTGAGAAAATGGGTGGGCAGCAACTCAGAAGTCTGACTGCTTTGTGACATTTCCACTGCTGCCTTTGACGTTTCACCCTTTCCTTGCTGGAGATCGTGTCCGTCCTGTCTCCATAAAAGTGACTGCAGCGTCAGAAACCTTCCCCGCTCTAACTCCAGTTTGTCCTCCAGTGCAACACAAAGGTTTCAGACGACAATGGTGAAACATTAAACAGATATTAAGTATAAGAGTCAGGAAGTCATTTTGCAGCTTTGTAAAACTGTGGTTACGCCTCATTTGGAGTATCTGGTTGCCCCATTACAGGGCGGATGTGGAAGGTTTGGAGAAGGTGCAGAAGAGGTTTACCAGAACGCCGCCTGGATTAGAGGGTATTAGCTACTAGGAGAGGTTGAACAAACTTGGATTGTTTTCTCTGGAGCATCGGAGATAGAATGGAGACCTAATAGAAATATATTAAATTATGAGAAGTATGACTATGGTCGACAGACAGAATATCTTTTACCCAGGGTCGAAATGTCAAAGACTAGAGGGCATAACATTAAGGTCAGAGGCTGAAAATTTGAAGAAGATGTGCGAGGCAGGCTTTTTACATAGAGTGGTGGGTGCCTGGAGCGCCCTGCCAGGTGTAGTGATGTACCAGTGGAGCTGTTTCCCTTTACTTAAATGGACCAATTTCAAAATAGAAAGTTGACACATTTGACAGGGTTGATCTGACCTTACAGTGAGATGGTCATTCTCTGTATTTGGTATGCAGAGAACCCATCAAGAGAAAAGTCAGCGTTCAACAAACATGGGGCATCACCCACTATCCACCACCGGCTGCAAAATAGCACAGAGAGCATCCAATGAAAATGAGTACAGCTCTAACAGCGGTTCAGGAAACTTCTCCTAAAAGATAATTAAATAAACAGCCACACTACAATGGCCGTATCTTTAAATAACCCATTACCCTGACAGTGCCTTCAATTCCACCTAGATCAAACAATGGCTAAAATTTTGGATGTTCCCCTCCATTCCTTAGCTTTAACTATTCAAACCATGTACAACTCTACAGGTTGATGGTTTATGCTTCAATCAACACTGCCCAGAGGTTTTCGACTGAGTTGCAGACGGATACCCTTGTTGCAACTCCTCCTAACAGGAGATCTAATGAAGATCCAATGAATCACAACTAACATATTTATTAATTGTGAGGAACAGTCATTGATCAGATTTAATTAACTTTGCTCCGTTGAAGATTAACGATTTAAGAAAAATTTAGCGTGAAAGTTATAAAGATGAATTAGTAGCAGGAACACGTCACTTTATCATTATAACTGATCTGATTGTAACTTCAACTTGGCATCCTGTCTACACCTTAAAATATTCAAAGGCACTGCTTTAATCCCGTTTTGAAGTAGAAAGTAGAAAAATATCTCAGCCGCCACGTCATCTTTGTCCTCAAATGGGTGACCTCTTATTGTTAAACAGCGACCAAAGTGCTAGATACTCACACAAGAGGAAACATCCTCTCCACATCCACCCACTCAAAACCCCACAGAATCCTCTACTAATCAAGTCCCCTCTCAGCCTTCTAAACTCCAGCAGATACAAGTCTGGCCTGTCCAATCTTTGCTTATAACACAGCCTGCCCTGTCATATATTAATTCAGTTAACATTTTCTGAATGTTTCTAACATGTTAACATTCACCCTTACACAAGGAGACCAACACCTAACAGTACTCCAAACTTTTAGCCATTGTTTGATCTAGGTGGAATTGAAGGCACTGTCAGGGTAATGGGTTATTTAAAGTTGCGGCCATTGTAGTGTGGCTGTCTATTTAATTATCTTTTAGGATAAGTTTTCTGAACCCCTGTCAGAGCTGTACTCATTTTCATTGGATGCTCTCTGTGCTATTTTGCAGCCGGTGGTGGATAGTGGGTGATGCCCCATGTTTGTTGAACGCTGACTTTTCTCTTGATGGGTTCTCTGCATACCAAATACAGAGAATGACCATCTCACTGTAAGGTCAGATCAACCCTGTCAAATGTGTCAACTTTCTATTTTGAAATTGGTCCATTTAAGTGAAGGGAAACACCTCCACTGGTACATCGATTGAGCACAGTGACCAGTGTAAATCGGCACAAACAACATTCTGTAGCCGCAACATCCCACAGTGAATGAGATGAATCAATGAATGATCAAGCCGAACGAGGAAAATAATAGAATGGTGTTACATGACATTCAGCTGATCAAAAGCATCTCTCAGACCATTTTGGTGTAATTATGGTCTCTTGATTGCCTCTCCCCACCACCTTATTCCAGTGTTCCCCTTTTATAACAACTAATTTCCTTTAACAATGATTTATAGATTCTGCCTTCTTGTTGGCAGTCCTGCACTCTATGTCTGGAAACTACATGTTCCCAGCACAGATCATTCCTGTCGTTCTGATATTGAATGCATTTTTGGGAGAGATTTACATATTCTGACCACCCTCTGTGTGATGAACGTTTAACATTGCGGCTCTCCAGTTCTTGATTTGGTGCCATCTCACCAACCAGTGGAAAAGATCACTCATCCCTTCTTCTAACATTGTCTTGTCACCTCTACGCAGCTCAATTGCAAACGCACGCGGCTTTTTTTCCCTATCCTGCAAATCTCATCAGCTTTATCTTCCACATCTAACTAAAATGTGCTGCCAAAATTTGTGTCCAATTGTGTAAGTTGCAGAATTCTGTACTCTTCAACTTGTGTCATGAGATCTTTCTCTCCATTCGTTGGACATGATTGAAAGTCCTGTCCAAAGACCAAATGTCACTCATGGAAAGTAAGACTAATTTAACCATACAGCACCTTTCACAGGGTTTGGTTTAAATTAGATTGCAACGTCTGGGGAACTATTGAGCAGAGGAGTGGTATTTGATTCCCCCAGGAAGGAAATGTTTGAGGTGTAGTTTGTGACATGTTTAGCAGTCTTACTTGCAGTTTTTAATATGGAACACAAAAACACACATATAGTAACCCAGGAGAATGTAGATTGTCCAAATGTAGGAGAGAATTGCAGATTCAAGTTCCAATCCATGTGATGCAACAGGCAGTAACAATTGAGGAAACTCTATTCAAATATTCTTCAATTATTGCTGTAAATCATTTTTTTAACCCAGCTTGTAAGCTCTGTCCATTTAATGTGCTGATTCTAGGTTGAATTCACAGTGCAGTTGAGGTGGAAGTAAGCAAACCGTTGAATATGGAAGCAGAGCAGAGTGCTCACGACGCAGACACACAGCAGGGCCAAGTGTTAGAACTACCTCTGTGGACTGATGGGGGGACCTACACTAAATCTTTGATCATACACATACAATTGCACTAAGCCAGCCCTTTTCCTGATTCCCACTGCTTTCATGAGGGCACATGACAGCCTTGTCGGAATAGCTGGAGCTACCTCTGGCATCCTGAGCATTGGGCCCCGCCATAAAGCCTTTCTGCAAGAGACCCCTGGCAAAAACTGGCCAATTCCAGCAGGAATTTTTGCAGAGCTATCAGGAGAAGGGGAGTGCTGGATGCTGCTGCTCTTTAGTGCAAGGATGCAGCTTAATGCAGTGCCACTGCACTGGACCCAGCTGTTTGTCAACAAGACCAAGAGATATCTCCTGTGTGTATGAGGATCTCATGGACCTTGTGTAACTGTGGCCCTCTCTCATGTGCCACTGTTACAGAGGAGGAAGAGCAGTGAGGAAGAAGGCTTGTGATGCGTTATTTCTGTCCGTACCTTTAAGTACTATTTGTAATCCAGTATAAGTCAAACGTCAATGTGAACAGATTGCCCTGAGCCTTTTCTGGTGCCACTCTGAAGAACTGGAAGAGGAGAGATTTGGAGATAATTTACAGAGTCTGTGATGTTCTGGTACTGTGATGGGGCACGGTGCTGCCTGGGAATTGAGCACCTAAATAAAAGAAGGTTAGCTGGAACTCCAGCCGTGTCTGTGGAAGTCTCCACCTGCAGTGGAGAAGCACAGTTACACAGGAACACAAGAAAATGGGAACAAGAGAAGGCAACTCGGTCCCTCAAGCCTGCCCGACCATTCAATACGTTCACACCTCAACTCCTCTTCTGTGACAATTCCCCCCAAACCCTCAATTCTTCAAACTTTTGCATATTTGTCAATCTCCAATTTAAATGTTGATGTTGACCTGGGCTCCACCATATCCTGGGACTGGGATTTCCGGAGATTCATCAGCCTCTGCAAGAAGAAATTGTTAGGCACCTCAGTTTTAAACAACCGGCCCCTTATTTTGTAGCTATGTGCCCTTTTTGATTTGGCTTGACATCAAAATACCCATAGGATCTTATATGTTTGAAAAAGATAACCCCTCATTCTTCTAAACTCCAAGGAATATTATATAGGGTTTCATGAGAGGGTAGACTTGTAGCTTATAGTCTCAGATTATTCTCCTAAGACTCAAATATACAGTGTTCCCAAAATAAAATTATACAGTGTTCCCAAAACTTCACGCCAGCTGCAAAGGGTCTGGATTGCACGTTGCTGCACTTCTCGGCAGTGCCTCTCCACAAGAGGCTGGCAGGAAGTATAAACTGAGTGATTCTAGCCAGATGTGTGTCCCCTGCCCCCAGTCCCGACATGGACCCCCTTCCTTCAACGTGGCACTCCATCTAGTGGCCTGCCTCGGAATTGACAGATTGCCCCAAATCGGGACAAGTGACATTTGGACTCCCAGGTATCCTTTTCATCCTCCAAGTATCAAGCTCCCCTGACTGGGAGCTTCCTGTGCTCTGTGGTTACACAATTATTGTGTGGGCAGCGAAAACACAATTCATCCCAGCTGCTTCAAACTCTGGTAAAACATTAGGTTTTGTTTCCAATGTTCTCCCCACATCTTCTGGGGTACAGTTCCCTGGTGAAAGTCCCTATGCGTGCCAACTCTGTGGAAGTACCAAGTCACCCCAGGCTACAGTTTCTGGTGTTGCCGACTCTGCCCAGGATACTGTCCCTGAAGGTACTAATTTGCTTGGGGTACAGTCCCTAAAGGTGCTAGTCTTTCAGGGGTATATCCCTGAAAGTGCCGACGTTCCCCGGAGTACAATCCCAATTGTGGTAGAGGTTTCAAAGCATTAATGCTTACTATGAGGGACGAGGCTGCAGGTTCGGCGGGACATGACTGTGTCTTACATGAGAGGCAACTCCATCATTTCCATCTGAAGTCAATAGCAACAACTTTTATTTTTCTGAATTAGAATTGCATTTCTATATCACCTTTCGTGCCCCTAAAATGATGCTTCAATGCAAATTGCTGCCAATAAAGTGCTTTTGAAATATATTCACTGTTGTAATGCAGGCCAGTGCCACAACCAGCAGAATAGAAAATATTTTTACGGGACAACTTGAAATAACAGCACTTGAATCTTTTGCATCCAAGTGTGAGAGCAGATGGAGCCTTGCTGTAAAGTCAGCTTCTCTCTTGGGTCACACACCCACTTTTGCATACATAATGCCTCTCTATGGTTGTAAAATGTCTTTCGGAACATCACCAACACGTTTACAGTTGTATAAGGCAAGGACATATGAAGATAGGTGATGAGAAGTTTTGTCAAAAACTTAGATTTAGAGGTAAAGACGGTATAAGAGGGCTATTGAGAGAATGCAGATCATGGAAATTTGCAGAACTAGGGAAGCTTACTTAAATAGGGAGGTTCTTCTGATGGTAATATTTAAAAACAGCCTCCCAGATATGTTAACTTTACCCGTTCCCTAAAGGGCCTGTCCCACTTGGGCGTCATTTGCGCGTAACGCAGGTGGTGCGCGAAGATTTTGTGAATCCCAAAATCCTGGGGTGCCACGAGCTAGAACGCGCGTCACTGCCTACGCCACAACGTCTCACCACGCACCATGCGCGCGTGACGCGTAAATGATGTCGCGTCGTGCGTCGGGACGCATAAATGACGCACAAGTGGGACAGGCCCTTAAGATCTTTACAGTAGTTTAGCTGCTCTAGATATTTAATTGTGCCTTTGTATTAAATGTCAGAATATTTGTGGTGCTAAATCTGATTATGGTTTTGACAGATTAGCCCATAAATCAAGAGGCAAAAAATTGAAGTGAATTAAGGCTGTGTTGCTGGAAAATTTTGTATCTTTATGTTAGAAGTTAATCCTGTGCAACTGCCTCAGTCATGGTTTATGAGCATGCAAGAGACACTGGAAGCCCAGAGTCATTGATACAGAGTTAATTGACATCAGTTTTAAAACTGTCATGTCCCAAAAACAGGAATGAAATTCACATGGATATGTGACGTTTCGCGTCAGGAGCCTTCTTCAGACTGAATTCTTTAGCGTTGCCTGACTCACTGAGTTACTCAAGGACTTTGTGTCTTTTTGAAACCCAGCATCTGCAGTGCATTGTGTCTCAGTGAAACTCACACCTTATGGACATGTTGGTTGAGGATGAATGTTGACTCGGCCATGAGGGGAACTTTGCTGCTCCGCCTTGAATCATGTTCCATGTCTAGCCTGGGACTGGATGAAGCTTCAGTTTATCATCTTATCTGGAAGCCAGTACCTATGTCAGTGCAGAATTCCTCAGATCACGCTAACATTGACACAAATTAGCAATGTTGAAGCAGACTGGTTGAGATGAAAGGTCTAATGCTGGTCCTGTGACACTAAGCCACTGACCAGGAAACCTGAGTGGCATGTTGGTAAGTTAAACCAGGGCAGGACATGTTGTTGTAGAACAGAGGGGCTTAGGGGTACACTTTCCTTGAAAATGGCGACTCACGTGGTCAGGGTAGTGAAGAAAGCGTTTGGCATGCTTGCTTTCATCGGTCATGGCATTAAGTTCACAGATGCCATGTTGCAACTGGTCAAATCATTGGTGAGACCACACTTGGAGTTTTGTGTGCAGTCCTGATCAGCCATCTATGGGAAGGATGGCATTAGCCGGAAAGGGTACCAAAAAAGTTCATGAGGATGTTACTTGGACACGAGAAATTGAGTTATAAGAAGAGGCTGGATAGGTTATTTTTTTCACTGGAGTGGATGGGGTGACCTTACAGAAGTATATAAAACCATTAGGGGCATAGATGAGGTGAATGGTCACAATCTTTTTCCCAGGTTGGGGGAATCTAAAACTAGAGGACATAGATTTAAGATGAGAGAGGAAAGATTTATAAGGCATTTGAGGGGCAGGTTATTCACTCAGAGTGGTGGGTATATGGAACAAGCTTCCAGAGGACGTTGTAGAGGTGGATATAGTTGCAACGGTTAAAATATTTTTGGATATGTTTGTAGATAGGAAAGATTTTGAAGAAATGTGGGTCAAGTAGAGGCAAATAGGACTAGTTCAGGAAGGCACCTTGGTCGGCATGGATGAGTTGGACCGAAGGGCTTGTTTCTGCACTGTATAACTGGATGATTCTTTGACTTAATCTCTTGCAATAGGGGTTCTAAAAAAAGTGGACAACTTCAAAAGATCTTCACATACATTGAATAGTAATTAGTAGGAAGATTTGACAAACATCATGGATGCCAACATGGTTCAGGCAGGAGCAGAAAGCCAAGGCTGACAGCAGCCCAGATTGTAAAAGATGAAATAAGGGTGAGCTGGCAGCCCTGCAGATCCACTGCTTTTCACATGGAGAGCCAAATGGCATATTAAAGGACTCCTGGCATTTAAACAGTCAAGTATTTCTGTTGAAGAGTGGCTTAATAGTTCCATGATAATGAGTGCCAAGTTATAAAGAAATAAGTTGACTAAAAGCACCCATTCCAAATTAATCGTCTTTCCACAAAATGGATGTCAAAAATTATAGAAGCCGCACTAATCTGACATCACTGCTTGCAGTCACAAGATTACTTTAATGACTCCAAGTTAAAGACACCAATTGTACTTAGAGATGTTATTTTGATGGTACGGATGGTTTCTAATTAGGATGTTTGGGCAGAGTCAATGCCCTGAGTGAGATGCCAGCCAAAGGTTAAATTCTTATGATAATGTATTTTGCTGTTTTCCAACAGTTTCCAACAATTCCAAAGGAGCCGACATTCTCCTCGGGGTATAGCCCCTGAGGGTGCTGACACTCCCCCGGTCTACAGTCCCTGGAAGTGCCGACTCTTCCCAGAGTACAGTCCCTTTTCTTAATACAAGTCTCTCTTCTTTAATGTTTATCCTCCTTCTGCAATCATTCATATTGTGAGCTATTGTGAGCCTAATCAGATAATTTATATTTACTATATAAGTTCCCGATGTATTTGCAACGCCATAAGATCTTGCTGCACAGAGCGACGAATGTCATGGAATCTTTGAGACTCGGCCATGAAAGAAACCATTTGGCCCACCGTGTCCACACCAATCAATGGGCACCTCTGTCTGTACTAATCCCATCTTCCAGCCCTTGATCCGTAGTCTTCAATGCTTAAGCAACTCGGGTGATCATCTGGAGTCCTCTTAAATGCTGTTAGTGACTCTGCTTCCACCACTCTCCCAACCAATGTATCTCAGATACTCACCATACTGGATAAAAAAGGTCTCCCGTAGATCCCTTCTGAATCTCTTCCCTCGTCGCCGAGACTGCTCTTTTGTTATTCAGCTCTGAGAAGAAGAAAGGAAAATTGCATAGAACATGTAACTTTTGATTAAGTATTGTTTGAATTGTCACCTGTGTTGGAAAATTGTGATCCCAGTTTGTGACAAACTGGGACGCAAGGTTTTTGGGAAGGAAGTGCACACCTGGAATTTCAATAAATAATTATAAAAGGAAATAGAAAACCTGAATTTGTGGCATCTCCAGTTGAACCTTTACAGTAGAACAAATGGACACAAGTTCGCAAGAGGTGATTTAGACAGTTTATCACTGCAATGAACATAGGGTGCATACTGTAAATCAGAGAGCCCATGCCTGAGGATTAGTTGAAGTTGTGATGGAGAGCTGTGTGCGTCTCGTGATGATTGTATAATTTGCTGGGCTGTGCAGCATGTCTGTTCAATTTTGTGAGGTAAGTCTTCAGCAGTCAAACGGTTTCCATCCATTCAGCTGACGGGGCAGTTGCTGGCACTGAGGGATGACTGATTATCCCTGCAGCTGTTATGCCTCTGGATATTTGCTCTTTGTTCACAGATTATTACCAAAACCTCTGGTTCAATCTAAATCGTAAAAATTTCCTGCTTCGCTTGTCTGAAAATCACACGCAGGGGTAATGGAGTAAAACATCCATGTGCAGGGCAAGCAGTGCTCAGGGCAATTACGCAGCAGAGTTGACAGGCCTCTGCTTGCAGGGATTCTCTGTAGGAAAGAGAGCGTGTCATTGCAGGGAGCAGACATGTCCTCGGAGCACTCCATGGGATCCCAACTCCGGGTCTAGGATTGAGAGAGGATTCATGGTCTGAATCCAGAACCAAAGGAATTCTTGCTTGGGCACAGAGTAACAGATTGGTGCCATAAACCCAGTGCATAATTTTAAATGGTTGTTTCGAGATACTGAACTGAACAACTCAAGATATTAATGGAGCCAACCTCATGTAACAGGACACTAATTTTTTACACTCCCTTGATAATTGCATGTAATAATCTCATCAATAATCGCTGGCAGTGATGCCTTATCAATACCGTTAATCCCACCATTGACGATCTATACATTCCCAATTGGTTCTTCCAAACGCTACACTTTGTCTCAGAAAATCTGCAGGTCAGTTTTTTAGAAGAAAGATTATTCCAATGTGATCCTTATTTTTATTTCTTTCCCTCACAGGCTCTATTAGAAGATCAGACTTTGAAGAGACAGATCGAGATTGAGATAACACCTGTCTTTCTTGTGCCAGACACCAATGGATTTATTGATCACCTCCCCGGTCTGGTCAAACTGCTGGAGACCAGACTGTACATCATCGTGGTCCCACTTATTGGTAAACATATTCTTTACTACCCTCTAGTCCAAGCTGCGTGTTGTCTGTGTGTGGTCTGGCAGTAACACTGAGTGCAGTAAATTGATGAGATGCCTTTCGCTGAGTGGTTGCACCAGGTTACATCTGGTGTTTTCTTTTTAAGGGTCTCCTTTAAAGTGCGTGTCACAGTAAACTACTAGGAATGCGAGAGAGAGCCTTCAGAAACAAAACGAACTCTAGTCCCCGGTCATTGTTGATAATATCACTCCCCAGTGATGTGAGAGTTCAGCACAGCAAAAATAAATCCAGATTAGCACCGGGTGGAAGTGCATCACAAAACATCTGAGATTATGTCACCAACCACAGGAACAAACTTCAACAATTTGTGCCATCAGCCAACCCCAGAGTTGTGAAATATCCCATAATTTAGAGTAAGCACAATTTGTTTTTCTAACTATTAACTAACTCAGTCTAATTAGTCAGTCTAGATAGGCGTATGGATATGGATGTAGGCAGAGAAAATTAGTCATAAAGTCATAAGATTAAGCCATACAGCCCCTCAAATCTACTCTGCCATTCAATCTTGGCTGATGTATCTGTCCTTCCTAACCCCGTTCTCCTGCCTTCTCCCCATAACTAATCAATAGTACTAATCATTAGTTTAACTTGGCATCAGGTTAAGCACAGACATTGTGGACTGAAGGGTCTGTCCCTGGCACGTGCCATGAGTAATTATAAAGTCTTCAAAAGCCATATCACTTAATAAAGTACCGTATTTCCCAGCAATGACGACGCACCTGCGTCAAAAACGCACCCTCATTTTGAGTTGCTACATTTTGAAAGAAGGCTGGCGGGACATAGAATTTTTCATGCTCAAAAAAATAAAAATAAAAATAAAGAAAGTAACAATTCAATTTGCCCAAGGCTTCCAAATCTCCTTCATTCTGAATTACTGAACAGGTGGGGGGGTGGAGGGTGACGGCAGGTGGAGAGATGGGAGGAAAAGCGGGAGCACACCGGGAAAAATTGAATCAGTTGTGATCTTATTGAATGACAATACTAGTTCAAGGGACCAATTGGAGGGAGAGTTCCTTTCACAGTGTGTGGGGAGTCTGGCCAGGGGTAAAGTTGCGGGGAGGGCAGGAGCGTTGAGAAGGAGGGGGTCGGGGATCATGCGAATAACTCACTCACCGCTACCGCGACGTTCCAGGCGCAGAGCCACCGCATGAGCAAGATCGGCAGGTGAGAGGAACTCTTTCCCCCCCCCCACCAGCGGCGCTGTCCTTTTACAGCCGCTTCCCATCAGCTGCCAGCAATGAGGGATTGACTTGGCTATACCTCATTACAGCAACATCGTTCTTGATGTTGCTGTAGTGGGATAGCCAAATCTATCTTTTTTGGCTAATAACCTGAACTTCGGCCTTCAAGACGCCTTATTTTCGGGTAAAAAATAACATCTTCATTGCCAGGAAATACGGTATTTCAAAACATTTAGCTAAAAAATATTTACTTACCACATTATTTGTACACGGACTCCATTCTTCTCTCTGTTTCTTAAGATACTCTTAAGATAATGGCAATCCATGTTTGAAAAACCCGCCAAGAAACTTGCGCTGCCCATGCGCAGTAGGATGCTGCGCATGTGCAGTACGCAGTCCACGGTGCAAAGGCACAATTTCTTCCGCCTTCAGCTCCCCTTGTCGTGAAGGCTTGAAGCAGTGTCGACTGCACGTGAGCTGCACAGATTTTCGCGTGTTTCAAGTACTGCGGATGAAAGGCACAGGAGTATTATGCCTACCTAAGAGATCGATCTCTTAGTAGGCATAATTCTCCTGTGTCTTTACTATTTATATTTAATAATTACCATTTTATAATTTTAGTCATGTGCCTGGTCTGTCCATATGGTGTACTGTTCTTTGTTCTCTGTGCCCTAGTCTTCGTTCTATACTTTCCAGAATTGGTGTTATGGCATGCCTTTATGTCAGGATGTTAAAAATGAGTTTTTATGGTGGGTTTGCACACACTGAGAGGCTGCTGGGTCTGTAAAATAAATGTGAGGACTCAAAAGTTATTC
This sequence comes from Leucoraja erinaceus, assembly GCF_028641065.1. NCBI lineage: Eukaryota > Metazoa > Chordata > Chondrichthyes > Rajiformes > Rajidae > Leucoraja > Leucoraja erinaceus. Next base: position 13,753,221 of record NC_073404.1, read on the forward strand.
TTATATGTAGATTATGTGTTGTAATTCATAGACTAGAGCATAGGAAATGGAGCATAGACCAGTACAGCACAGAAACAGGCCTTTCAGCCCATCATGGTTGTGCCAACCATGATACAATCAAAACAATTCCCATCTGCCTGTATGAGATCTGTATCCTCCCATTCCCTGCCTCTTCTCATGTACATTTAAATGTCTGAAACATTCCCATCTGTATCTAATTCCTCCCTTGGCTGTGTGTTCCGGGCATTTTCTGTAAAAAAATAAATTGCCTCACAAATCTCCTTTAAACTCTCCTCATCGTAAAGCTATCCCCTTGACATTTCCACCCAAGGAAAAAGACTGAATATCTACCTTATCTCTGCAACTTTCAATCAGTTGCTCCTCGGCTTCCAACATTTCAGAAAATACAATCCAAGTTTGGACAAACTCTCCTCACAACTCACACCCTCCAACCCAGGCATTTCATCTGGCTCTTCAAGGTAATTGGCCATTCAATAGGATCATGTTTGATCTGACCATGGCTTCATCTTACCAGCCCGTCCCATAACTTGGTTCTCTATCCCAAACATCTATCTATTCCAGCCTTGAACAACACTTAATGGATGCCTCTGTGACTCTGTAGAAAATGGAATTCCAAAGATTCAGTGATTTAGTGATACTTTATTGTCTAGGTACAGCAAAATTCTATGTTTTTGAATACAATCGGTAAAAATCAGACAGCAGACGTCACCTTAGCAGTACACATTTCTGGCGCTGACAAAGTGTAAAAGATTGTTAGTACAATCCCTGTTTGCTCCGCTACACATCCCGGGACGACCAGCAACTGACGTCCGATCCTTGCCCTGTTCAACTTTGTTCCCCGGGTGGCCTCCCGCGGCCAACCTTGAGGGCGCAGTAGGCCAGACCCTCAGATCCCTCTCCTCTCCGACCAGCCTCTCTCCCGTCGCATCCATCGTCGTTGTTAGATTCATCCAAATATCGATCAGTTTATTTCCTTCTACAGGGGATGTCGGATCCGCAGTTGTTTTTCATCCATCATGTTTATTTCCCTTTGCAGTCCCAATTCATTCCTTCACAACTTACCTTTCTATATCACTTGTCTGAAGAACGGTCTCGACCCGAAAAGTCGCCTATTTCCTTCGCTACATAAATGCTGCCTCACCCGCTGAGTTTCTCCAGCATTTTTTCTATATCACTGTTTAATTAGCTAACCTGGATGTAATGCATGTGATCCCATCACCAAAGTCATTAATACTGCCAAGGTCCCCACAGTATTCTCTGTGACACCCCACCAGGTCCAGCTCATGTATCCCTACTTTACTTGCTTCCAATTAACTAACTCTTCACTTGTGCTAATATATTACCTTCAACGTTGCAAGCGCTTATCTGTGCATTAAATATCTAGTTCTTTATCAAATGTCTGTTAGAAATCATAATGTACTACAGTGTCCCTCAACTCTCTTGGGAGCTGCATCCTCCATAGAACTTGAACAAATCTGCAAAGCATAATTTTCATTCATAAATCCCAGTTGATTCTACCTAATTCTGTTTTGTTTTCCGTTATTCTATCACTCCTAGAATACCGAGGGAGTACAGCAGCAACTGTGGAGGGAATGGATAGGCAACGTTTCAGGTCAGGACACTTCTTCAGACTTGAGTCTGAAGAGGAATTCCTACCGGAAACGTTGCTTATCAGCCTGACCTGCTGAGTTACTCCAGCACTTTGTGCTTTGCTCAGGATTTCAGCATCTGCAGTTCCTTGTGTGTCCACAAGTATTAAGCTAACTGGCCAATAGTTGCCTGCTTTTTCACACTCCTTTGAATTGTGGTGTTACATCTGTGGTTTTCTAATCCATTGGGAAATTTCCACAATTGGAAGATCACAACAAATGCATCCACTTTCTCTGTAGCCACTTTCTTTCAAATTCAAGCTTTAGACATAATAAGTTCAGGTGATGGTCGGTCTTCAGTCCCATAAATATGCCTGGTCTTTTTTTTCTGATGGTGACTATTTTAAATTCATTTTCCCCATTATCTCTGACAATTTTTGCAATACTTTTATTGTCGTCTACCAAGAACTCTGATGAAAAATATTTGTATAATGTCTCGCAATTTTCTTATTTCCCATAATTAATTCCCCTCCCTCAGCTTCTAAGGGACCAGCATTTACTTTTGCTGTGCCTCCTTTCTATTTGTAGATCTTGTAATCCGTCTTCACATTCTTTGTTAGTTTATTCTCATATTCTATTTTCTCTGTTACATTAAACTTATAACCAAACTTTGCTGATTTCCACATTTCTCTCAATTAGTAGGCTTATAGCTATTCTTCATAACAGTTCTCTACTTTTATTTTTAATCTAATACCATCCTTGCTTGTTTAGAGTAGCCACAGATGACTTCCATTCCCTTTGAATCTTTGTTTTGCAGCGATAATTGTTTCTGTTAAGATGTGTGAAATATTTATTTAAACATCTACTTATCTACTGCAAAGAACAAATTACTGGAGGAACTCAGTGGGTCAGGCAGCATCTGTGGAGGGAATGGACATTGTACTGACACTTCGGGTCAGGACCTTTCTTCAGACTGATTGCGTAGAGGAGCAAAAGCAGGAAAAGAGACGTGGGAATCAGTCAAGACTTGACAGGTAGTAGGTGAATACAGATGTGTTGGGGTTGGGGGAAGGTGACTGGTAGATGAATGGAGCAAGTGACAAAGGCTAGGGGTGAAAAGGAGGCAAAAGGTTGTCAGATATGGAGAGAAGAGGAGGAGTGAAATGTAAACCCGGAGGGAGGGAGATGGGTGAAAGGGAAAAGAGGGGGGAATAAAATGGAAATATGGAATTTAGAAATGGGAAGGATGGGAGATGGCCATGCAGAGGAGGGAGAAGAAGCAGGGTGACTTTTAGACTTTAGAAATGCAGCGTGGAAACAGGCCTTTCGGCCCACCGAGTCCGTGTCGACCAGTAATCACCCCAATCACTAGCACTATCCTACACACTGGGGACAATTAAACATTTTACCACAGACAATTAACCTACAATGCTGTACATCCTTGGAGTGTGGGAGGATTCCAGAGCACCTGGAGAAAACCCAAGTGATCACAGGGAGAATGTACAAACTCCATAAAGACAGCACCTGTAGTCAGGATTGAACCCAGATCTGTGGCACTGTAGGGCAGCAACTCTACCACTATGTCGCCCCAAGGATGGTTATCTGGGCGGGGTGAAACAGAGGGAGAAATGTGTTTGCTCTGGGGTGGGGGGAAGAATGGGGAGTAAGGAGATATTCCTTGAAATTGGAGAATTCAATGTTTGGGTTTGAAGAAGGGTCTTGACCTGAAACGTCACCTATCTCTAGTAGTTCTTCAGAGATGCTACTAGACCCACTGAGTAACTCACAAACTTTGTGTCTTCCAATGTTCATACCGTTGGGTTGTAAGCTACCCCAGTGAAATGTGAAGTGCTGTTCCTCACTTCAGTGAACTTATCATTCAGAACAGTATAAATATGTTTTCATTGGTTTAATGCCTTAGTTTCAGACACAATTTTATCATCTTAAACATGTGAAATTCCAATGTATGAAAATTCTGTCCCCAAGATCGCTATAAAATCAATAATTAATCGTCTTTCCTTATACATGGGCTGATCTAACATCATCAGTTGGGTTCTTAAGATTTGGTTGCAGGAAATGATCTTGAATGCATCCCATAAGCTCATCTTCAAGGTTACCTTAGCAATTTAATTTATCTAATCTATGTGAAGATTAAATTTGCGATAAATATTGCATTACATTTGATACAAATCCCTTTTATTTCTTGTTTGGTACTTTGCCCAATGGCCAGAGTTAAGGGGGCCAGATCTATTGCAGACATTAATTTATTTTATTTGTCAGTTCCTTTCTTTGTCCAAAAATCATCTCCTGATTTTGTAAACCAGCCTTATTTCTTATGTGTCATCCTTCATTTACTGTGAAAGGGGAAGTTAGCCTCCCACTGACATTCTGGAGCGTGTGAAATGGAGTAGTTAAGTTGCTTCTGGGGTTCTATAGTGGGTGAAAGGAGCAGTTAACTGTCCTGTGGAGTTCTGCAGTGGCTGGTTGATGGGGGTGGTAGTCATCCTTTGGGGTGCTGGGGTCTATGACTGAGGTAATAGCCCCTCTGTGTGAAACAGGTTAGGGGACATTTTAAATGAGGGAGGCTTCACTCTTCATAACTTTGATTGCAGATGACACCAGGATTGCTGGGGTTGCAGACTGTGAGAAAATCTGTCAAAGTAGACAACAGGAAAGAGATCAGCTACTTACACAGTACATGGGCAGAGACATTGTAGATGGGGCTTAATTTGAGCAACTGTGATTTGTTGCATTTTGGAAGGTTGAATGCAAGTGGAAAAATTACAATTAATGGCAAGACCTTTAACAGCATTGATGTACAGAGGGATCTGAAGTTCCAAATGCATAACTCCCTGAAAGTGCCAACACAATAGATCAAGTGGTAAAGGTGCATTGAAAACTTGCCTTCATTGGTCAGGGCATTGAATATAAGAGTCAGGAAGTCATGATGCAGCTTTATTGCACTTTGGTCAGGTTTCATTTGGAGTATTGTGTGGAGTTCTGGTAACCCCAATACAGGAAGGACGTGGAGTCTTTGGACAGAGTACAGAGGAGGTTTACCAGAATTATCCCTGGCCTGGGAGGTATTAGCTACAGGGAGATGTTGGACAGACTTGGATTGTTTTCTCTGAAATTCCAGGTTGGGGGGAAACCTGATGGATGTATATACAATTATGATGAGCATGAGTAGACAATCAGAACCTTTTTCCCAGGATGGGAATATCAAATACTAGAGGCTATAGCTTTAAGGTGAGATGGGACAATGTTTAGAGGAGATGTGCTGGACCAGTTCTTCACACAGTGGGTGGTGAGTGCTTGGGATGCCCTGTTGGGGGTGAGGTAGACATGATAATGTAATTTAATAAACTTTTGGATAGGCACAGGGATATGCAGGTTTGGAGTTATGTGCAGTCAAATAAGATTTAGTCTTCGCATCATGTCTGGCAAAGACATTGTGAGCTCAAGTGTCTATTCCTGTTCTCTCTGTTCCAATTGTGGAATTTTTGTCCATTAACTAGTTCCATTGATCACATGAAACTGCAGATGCTGGAACCTTCATCAAAATCCAAAGTGCTGGTGAGAGTCAACGGGTTAGGCAGCATCTGTGGACAGAATGGCCAGACAACATTTCGGGAGGGGACCATTCTATGGATTATTTCGGTCTGAAGAATGACCCTGACCCGAAACATCATCAATCTATTCCCTCCACTGATGCTGCTTGGTCTATGGAGTTCTTCCAGCACTTTGTATTTTACGTTGATCTGATATGTTGTCCGGTTGTCGTCCAGAGCGATGGAGCGTGACGGAAATGCTCCAAGTCTTTGTATCTCAGCCTTTAGGGACAGCAACGGTCAAAAGGGGTTCTTTCTAATCCAGTTGGATGTTCAGGAGCACTGTTCTACTCTGTTTTCAAGAGAGTTAGATTTAGCTCTTGGGGTTAAGGAAATCAAGGGACATGGAGGAAAAGCCAGAACGGGGTACTAATTTTAGATGATCAGCCTTGATCATATTGAATGGTGTTGCTGGCTTGTAGTATACTCCTAGTCCTGCACCTATTTTCTATGCGTCTATGTCCAGCTTACACACTGTAGTCATGGTTGGGATGTGGGGAAAGGCAGTAAGGGCTGGTGGGTGGAGGGTAATGTGGGTTCCCTTGTAAAAGTTAGTGCTTCAAAAGGAAATATGCCTCTCTCCCTTTGCTAATAATACTTGGCTTACAAATTACATGTCTTAAGTTTTTCCCCCGTTTCCCTGCCTCTTTCTGGTTTAGATGGTGGATCAAAGCATTTTGTAGTGGGTACTGGCTCTATGTTTCTAACACCCATATGTTACATGAAGTTAAACAGTGCCCTGTTTGAAATGGTTCTTGAGGTGAATCGTTTAAACCAATCCTGATGTTGTATGTGTTTACATTGAGTCTGAATGGGCTAATGTCCCCAGGACTCATTGCAGTTCCAGGGTAGTGGCAGCAACCACTGTGTGCTTGTGCCAAAACAATCAAGTCCTGACCACAAAATTCAGCTCTAATTTTATGTTCTAAGGGTGCACAAAGCAGCCTGTGTGGTCTGAGCAATAGCTTGCCACTGGTGCAGCACCACAGTAAGCAATGCCATTCACAAAGATTTGGCACGCCACATGTGAGTCTCAGAATGGAATATTTTTAATTAAAGCTAAGTGGAGTTGGTTTGAATGCAGCCTTACTCCAGAAAGTCATGCTAATAGAGTGATCATGCTCTTAGAGGAAGGCATTTGGACGGCTGTTAGTTTTTTTTTGTAGATCATTAAGCCCGAGCTGAACGGGGGCAGGATAAAGGGCATGGGCTTGTCTATGTTGCGTGATTGGGGGGATGCCGTCAGGGCTTGATTGGCCATGTGTATTGGTAGAGTGGGCTCCAGGAGTAAACAAGGAATGTGGGGAGTCAGATGGGGAGATTAACATCTCGGAGTAAGGAAAGGGGAATTAGGGATGTGCCATTAACAGCTCTGAGGGTGAGGGGTGGCGAGGACCTACTGTACTGCTGTTATTGCTTTACCAATTTTGCTGCTTGCTTTTCCTCTGACCCTCTTCCAGTGGCTATAAGTGAGTTCTGTATTCCGAAAAACGCAAGGAATCATGGGATTTGTCAAAGGTCACAAGCGATAAACACTGTCGGCAGCCGTGCCGTGGCATGGACACATACCTGCGCCTCATCTGCAGCCAGGACTGAACCCGGGTCTCCAGCGCCGCAATTGCTGCCGAACCATCACTGGACCATCCCCGTCCCCTCCCGAGTGACCCCGTCCGGGGGCAGCCAGAGACGTTGGGAGTCAGAAGTGAGCGGCACCCCCAGGCCCACAGCCAGCGAGGAGAAGCAGCGCTAAATCCAGCTCAACTCTGCCTGTCTCGCCGGGTTAACCTACAGCCCTGCCTAGACTGACGGGACACCAGCCCAGAGCCGTGGAGTTAGCGCTGCTTCTCTGTGCTGGCTGTAAGCCTGGACGGTCGTTACCGTAAATCCAGGCAGGGCTGGTAGACCCAGGATCTATCCTGGCTGCAGATGAGGCGCAGGTCTGTGTCCATGCCGCGGCACGGCTGCCGAGAGTGTTTATCGCCTGTGACCTATGGGCATGCGCAGTCGGAATACAGAACTCGCTTATTTATCTCTCTGTCTATGTTGATAGATTACTATTTCATAGCTTTTTATTCTCTGTTATCACAAGTGTCAACCAAATTCATAGAAACAAGGAACTCTTCAGGAGTCAGGTGTGGATTTGTCAATGACCACTGTGCGCAGAAGACTTCATGAACAGAAATACAAAGGCACTTCATACCCCTGTAGCCCATTAGTTATCTGCTCAGCTTTAATTCACGTGATTCGTTCCGATGATCCAAGCTGCAGCAATGATCAGCATGCTGCGGCGTTGTTCCTGACTACGTTAGGTTATAGTCCTGCCCACGGCATCATTTAATCCAGCTTGGCAAAGCCACTGGTCAGTGAACTGAATTACTAGCGACGCAGGTTCAGATGGTGGTGGTTCAGACTCACCACAAGCAGAAGCTCTGCCAGTAACTGTCAGTGTAAAACCAATATAGGCACTGGTGAACCATCTCTTCAGTGTGGTGGGGGTTAACCCACTCTTCTTACAACATCAACAACAGAACAGTTGAATTAAAATGTTGTCATCTGGTTCCAGGCTGCATTCCAGCCTCTGCAATTCCCACCAATCCCGAAAGGCCTGCAGACACCACGTGATGCTTTTCAAGGAACATTTTGGCATGGCCGTATCTGCAGAAGAGGAGCAGACAGTCAGTTCAGACAGACCTCATCACAGCCCACTGCTTGGACCTGTGAATCGCCACTTTGGTCAGACTCAGGAGCAATCCAATGAGGAGCATCATGACTGATTCACCCTTCCCTCTCCCTCCTCCAGTCACCACACTGGGTGTACATAGATTAGGAAAGCAGGATGGTAAATTAGTTATTAGCTGCTTAAATTTGTCCTTGGTTGCATGGGCTCAATTTGATAGGAACATGTTGCAGCCTTATAGAAATTTGGTTTCATGTTGCAATTTTATAGAACATTGGTTAGGCCACGTTTGGAGTATAGTGTGAAGTTTTGGTTATTTCCAAACAGAAAGGGATGCTATGGGGAAGATGCATCCAAGAATGTTGCCTGGATTAGAGAGTATTACGTAAAAGAAGAGGTTTGGATTGTTTTCACTGGAGCTTCGGAAGCTGATAGAAGTTTATAAAATGATGAGAAGCATAAATATGGTGGACAATCAGAACCAATTTCATAGGGTAGAAATGTCAAAAGCTAGCATAGATTTAAGGTGAGATGGATAAAGTTTAAAGGAGCTATGCAGGGCAAGTTTGCTTACAACACTTTACCGGGGTGGTAGTTTGTGCCTAGAACACTTTACCGGGGTGGTAGTTTGAGGCAGATAAGATTGTAGCTTTTTAAAGGCTTTTAGATAGGCACATGGATATGCAAGGACTGGAGAGACATGGATCACCTGCAGGCAGAAGTGATTAGTGGAAGTAAGCATCAGGTTCAACTGCCATTGTGGGCTGAAGAGACTGTTCCTGTGCTGCACTGTTCTAATACAATATAATACAATACAACGTTTATTTGTCACATTGCACAAAAAGTGCAAGTGAAATGATACGTCAGCAGCGATACAATGATAAAGGGCACACACAAAAACACAATAAATTTTTAACATAAACATCCACCACAGCATTCATCACTGTGGTGGAAGGCACACAATTTGGCCAGTCCTCCTCCATTTCCCCCCGTGGTCGGGACCTCAACCCTCCGCAGCCGTTGCTGCGGGCGTCCAGATGGTAAAAGGACAAGGTACAAGTCCAGGTAAGTCCAGAGTCGGCTCCTCCCCACCGGAGACCGCGGCTTTTAGTTGGTGTAGGCCGCAGGCCGGCGGCCGAAGATTTAAAGTTCCCTCCACGTCGCAGCCGTAAGCACCGCAGTCTGCAGGGCCGGCGGTCGAAGCTCCCCTCCAGGGGTGATGTAAGTCCATACCGGACCCGCGGTAGAAGTTGGCCGCGGGCCGGCGGTGGAAGCTTCTTCTTCCCCCCGGGTCCCCCACGAGGGATCCCGGGCTGTAGACGCCGCGCCAGCTGGAGCTGTGCAGACCGCGGCTTCAGGCTGCCGTCTGCTGCGGGCCAACGGAACGGAGCGCTCCCCTCCAGCGAGCCCCAGCTCCGTGCTGACAGTCCACGCTGCACCCGCCGCCGGAGTCCCGAGCCCCGGGCGCGTCTCCGGGAAAGGCCGCGCCGATCCTTGATGTTAGGCCACGGGGGAGGCGACCTGGAAAAAGTCGCCTCTCCATGGAGGAGGCGACCAAAACGGTTTCCCCCTTACCCCCCCACACCACCCCCCACACAAAACACACTAAGAAACACTAAAAACAGACTTTAAGACATACTAAAAAAATAAAAAAAGTTGAAAAGACTAACACGCTGCTGACAGGGCTGCTGCCAGTTCTAATCTCCTATGTTCTTAAAATGGAGAGAACAGATTGTAGATAAAGGTAATGGGGCAATGGGTTCACTTAGTGTGCCGGCATAGACTTGATGGGCTGAAATAGCTTGTGTTTCCATATGAAAATATGGGAGAATTGATTTCACAGCCCACGGTTGGGAAAGTGAAGGGTGGTCTGCACCAGCTGCCTGTCTGGCCTCAAATGCAAGTTCCACAAGTGCAAAGGCACCTACCACCTTTCTTATCTCCTGAGATGTGTTTTGAATCTGGGCATCAAAGAGTGTTCAGGCCCTGCCATCCACTTACCTCTTTGAAAGAGGACGGCCTTTAGTCCATCTGTCTGGCCTGATTCAAAAGCAGGCCCCAGAGATGAAGGGCCTCATCTAACCAACTGCACCACCCAGTCCCAGTGAGGAATATTTCTTGTGAGCAGTGTGTAGAGTGTGGCAGGTGGGGTTTCCTGAAAGAGCAGCTGTTGGATATCACAGTAATCCTGAATAAACTGGAGACATTCTGAGTCTTCATCTCCCCTTCACAATGTCGACTCCCATGGTTAATTTGGAAGCAGAGCACCATTGAAAAAGGCAACAGAAGCTCTTATTTTGCGTTTGTGTAATCTACAAACCATTGAGATTGCTTAAAGCAGTTGCTGGTGTCAAAAGCATCAACAAGCCTTGGAATGTTGAAGGGCCCAGGGAGACAAGCAACCAAGCAGAGGCAGCAAGGGTGGGTAGTTAATTTGCTGCCCTTGAATGAGATGTAATCTAATGTGGGGATATCATCTCTGTCGTAATATACAACTGGTTTTGATTCTTTTTAGATAGTTGGGTGCTTTGGGTTCCACTGGGGAATAATTCTACATGTGTTTTTTCTTGCCTGTTAACTGTTTGATCTTGAACTTTTGGTTAACAGTGTTGTTTCCTTTTTAGAACTTGTTCAACATCCCCTGAGCATTTTTGAGTGAAAACAAAATCATATGTTTGTCAGTGCACTTGGGTTGGTGTGCAAGAGGTGATGAGAGAGCGATGTACGCAGACAGCCCCAAAGCACTGGCACAGCAGCCCCATTAATGATTATGGCACAGAGCTTCACTCAAAATTACCTTCTTCCTATATATTCTTTTGAACTTTCAGTGCAGAATTTGTTGAGAGTGCTGTTGCCAGGATTTTACTTGTTGCACGCCAGAAATTCTTGAAACGAGTTCAGTGCTGTCAATTTATGTTAAGCATGATCTCAGTTTGTCTTTAAAATGCTCAATAGTATCAGAAATCTATCTTGATTCATTAATTGTTTTCAGGGACAAGCCATTTTTAAACTATGAACTTCCTTCAGCAAAAGCATGAAACCCAATACAGGAACCGTGTGAAAGCTTCAAAGCATGGTTGTTGCTTGTCTGATTTATTGTTTAGGAACCGATACACTAGAGAGAAATTTTCACTTAATCCTGGATGTCCAAACTATGATCCATCAGCCTTATTTACTCTTGTATTTCTTACTAACTGGTTTTTCCGTGTTTGAATTTTACGTCGGTGAAGCTTAGGAGAGCAGTGCTGGTAGCTCCATCGACTCAATACTGAAAGTGTATGAGTCGGAACATGGCCTTAATGCAGTGCATGTTTAACCAATTTAGTTCCACAATAAAGTCCTAGCTAGTGGAGGCAAAATGCTGGATAATATCATACTTATATTTGTCAAGAGTGTTTAATTATCATACGTAGACAATAGACAATAGGTGCAGGAGTAGGCCATTTGGCCCTTCGAGCCAGCACCGCCATTCAATGTGATCATGGCTGATCATCCCCATCCCCAGTTCCTGCCTTCTCCCCATATCCCCTAACCACTATTTTTAAAAGCTCTATCTAGCTCTCTCTTGAAAGCATCCAGAGAACCTGCCTCCACTGCCCTCTGAGGCAGAGAATTCCACAGACTCACCACTCTCTGTGAGAAAAAGTGTTTCCTTGTCTCTGTTCTAAATGGCTTACTCCTTATTCTTAAACTGTGGCCCCTGGTTCTGGACTCCCCAACATTGGGAACATGTTTCCTGCCTCTAGCATGTCCAAGCCCTTAACGATCTTATATGTTTCAATAAGATTCCCTCTCATCCTTCTAAACTCCAGAGTGTACAAGCCCAGTTGCTCCATTCTCTCAACATATGACAGTCCCGCCATCCCTGGAATTAACCTTGTAAACCTGCGCTGCACTCCCTCAATAGCAAGAATGTCCTTCCTCAAATTAGGTGAGCAAAACTGCACACAATACTCCAGGTGTGGTCTCACTAGGGCTCTGTACAACTGCAGAAGGACCTCTTTGCTCCTACAACGTACCAACGTACCAACAATGGAACAATGAAATTCTTATTTGGTGCCACATTGCAGGCCCGTAAACACAATACACATAGATAACGTACAAAAAATTAAATTAATCACCCCAAAAACCCCATAGCCAGACAGAGCATAATTTATAGTGTAGGTTAGTGTTGTGTAATGTTCAAGAACCTGATGTTTGTCAACAAGCTCTTCTTGAATCTGGCGGTGATGGTTTTCAGGTTCCTATACCTTTTTCCCGATGGTAGGAGCAAAATGAGATTGTGGCCAGGGTGATGTGGGTCTTTTGTAATACTGGCTACCTTTTAAGACATTTTAAAACACTAGGAAACAATTAAGGACAATTAAATACATTAAAATCCACTCATGTTAAGAAAGATTTACTTTGTCCTTACCCTTGCATCCACGGTGTTTCCTTGCAATTGAAATGAAAGGGCCTGGTAAATCTGCACCAGATGAATGGGATGATTTTGGTTGATTCCGGGTTTGAGGGCCTGTAATTTTTGTGGCCAAAGATAGAGAGGTAAGAAAAAGATAGACAATTAATGCAAGAGGCAACTGGAACTTATGGGTCACCCTTGTGGTCTGAACAAAGATGTTCTGCAAAGTGGGCTGCGTTTGGTTTTTCCAAAGTAAAGGAGACCACATTGAGAGATGCAGAATAGTGCAGGTGCCTGTGTTCTGCATCTCACAGTTCCGCCTTGTATATTTTTTATTCCTCTTCAGTCGTTGTTCATCTTCTCTGTTCACACAGCTTTGGATCAGCAGATACAATTAACAAACATTCATTGTCATTTTATGGATGTCAACGACAGCAGATGTGCACGCCTCACTCTGTTGCAAACATTTCCATTGTTCTCTCCAACCCATCCCTCTCTAAAACGTCAGACATTGTTGATTTCTTAGCCTGTTGTGATGAAAGTCATTGATCTGGAATTTTAACTCTGTTACTGTCTCTCCATTGATACTGCTTGACCTCTTGAGCATCCTCAGCATTTATTATAAGGTTTCAGTATGCCTCAGTAATAACTACCATAACATACCACTAAACTGAATTTGTAACAACAGTTCAGTCAGCTTGTTCCCAGTATGTCATACGTGTGTGTGGAGAACAAATAGTCAGACCCATATGCTAGCATGCACTGCTGTATTTCACTTTTTTTGATGATTTAATTTACCTCTATTGATTTCCCTTCATCTTTACTACCTATTGCAGTTTTTATTTTTGCTCTTTTCCTTTTCATTTGGGAAAGAATTATTTGTGCCTTTTTTTCATTTGTGTGAAGCCCCTCTATCCACCCTATTTATCATTTCTATTTGGACGCTATTTCCAGCCAGTTTAAGTGCTCCCTATCCCAGTGTAGTTCCCTGTGTAGGAAAGAACTGCAGATGCTGGTATACACCGAAGATATACACAAAATGCGAGAGTAACTCAGCGGGACAGACGGCATCTCTGGATAGAAATGGGCAACGTTTCAGTCTGAAGAAGGGCCTCGACCCGAAACGTCACCCATTCCTTCTATCCAGAGATGCTGCCTGTCCCGCTGAGTTACTAATTTTATGTCTACAGTTCTATGTACAGTACGGGCACCTGTCTCATGAGTTGTAGAATTAATGGAAACCAGCATGGATGCTTATTAACAGCTTCCTTTTCATGATTAAAGGAGACAATTCATAGTGGAAGCAAATCTTGAATTAGTTGAAAGTAAGATAAGATGTTATAATAAAAGGAATTCCCTAAAGGATAGCAGAATGCCTGATTGAAAATTCAGGAGGCTCTCAAATTTTATTTCATAGAATTTCCTTGCACTCACAAAATACAGGAACAGTTCATCTCAACCGTGCAGGTGTTTTTACATTCCAAGAGTTGCCTCATCTCTGACTTTCAAAGGTTTTTCTGTTCCAACTTCCTTCTCTCCCTGGTGGACCTGTTCCTTTTGAAATCCTCTAAGTTGAACCAAGCTCCATTACTTCCCTATTGGATTCTGTGTTTATGTCCTGCAGTTGTGGTTTCTCTGCCGTCCCCCACGTCTGCCCTGTTAGAAGATCTCTATCAGGTTGCTTGTCATTCATCTCTTCAGCCGGAAAAATCCCCACTGCTTGGTCTTCCCTGAAACCTCTAGTCACACTTTGATAAAATCCTCTCAAACGTGTCTTGTCTTTTTCCTGTGTATCTCTCACCTTTTTTTTAATCAGAAGACCAGTACTGTGCATTGTTACCTGACCAGGTGAAATATTGATATACTTATCATAATTTCAGTCCATTTGAATTTCATGTTCGATATCCCAATACCTTGTCCATATTTCAGTCCACCAGCTGACCTGCAGTAATGATTTTATTGATCCGTTTGCTGTACCATGGGTTTTTCTTTTCACGAATTTCCTGTCAAAATCCATCAACATAATCAATACTGTGCGGTTCAATTTCCTAAAAGTGAGTTTAAACCTCTTCTCGTGTGCTGCATTCTTCCTCAATGTTGGCTTCATCACCTGCCTCTTGCTCAAATTCCCAACCATGGGTTGCAAAATTGATTATCTAGCTTTCAAGTCTAAATCATTCACTTGGACTGCGAAAATAATCTCCCTGGAACATCACTTTCTAATTTACAGCAATTTGAATAACTACCTGTCAAGTCAGTTTTAACTAATTCTCGATCCTTTCACTTGTAAAACCATATTTAGCGGTAGGCTGTATATTGCAGTGGTACATTTGCTCGAACGGTCAGTGTTTTCCTTAATCGCTTAAGGCTCCTGTGGGCTATCTCTGTGTGATTCCATTGGATATTGCACTAACTGTGATATGTGCAAGCCACAAAAATTGAAAATTTAAGTCCCAGGAGAAGTGTTTAATGTATTCTATATCAGGTTGGTATTTGTTTTTGGAAAAGCTGACTGGAAGGAATAAATGCTTCATCTTAATCCCACCCACCCTCCTTCAAGTAACCGACCCCAGTACTTCCACCAGTCCTTTCAGAAAACTGCCAGTATTTCTGAGAGTTGCTGTTCCAGTTTTCTCTCTTTATCGAGTTATTATTTTAGCTGGTTTTATTTCAAGAGAGGACTAGGTGATTACTCCTCAACAGCTGAACTGTTTTTCTTTTGAATTAAAATCCAAGAATACTATATATTTTAAACTCTCTTTCTACTTTCAGGGACACCCCTGAAGATGGAATCTGATTCTTATTTTATGTCTGATTCTTGGTCGGTTATCAAAGTGCCTTGGAGAACCTAAGTGAACATGTGGTGTCCGCTCAATGAGGCTGCTGGACTTTGACCAATAAAGAGTACTTCAAAGTGTGACAGAATACCTGTTTAGTGTTCCATTTTGATCTGGCTCTAATCTGACATTGACAAAGGCCAGTCTAATTCCCTGCAAACAATGTGCCATTTTTGTAAAGTACTGCCCTTGCCCTAAATCTTCAGATCATACTTTTAACAAATTGTTCACCTGTTTCAGATTAGTGCAGACAGCTAAATGGATTCAATCAAGGCACTGCAACAGGTGCCTGCCTCCCCGTCTGCCTCACTTCAGTACAAACCCAAATTAAATTGATGGGAGTGTTTTAAACATTTTCCCTCATGGTACATCGACAATTAATGTTCAAATTATATGATATCACAGAATCTGGAGAGTTAAATTGTTCCCTCGAGGAGTGTACTGATCCAAGCTGCAGTCACTTTGTTTGCCATCCTGAATATCCATTAATATTATACGATACGTTATTCAGCGAGGATCAATCGAGACATACAGCACAGAAACAGGCTCCTCGGCCCACCTTATCCATACTAATCTTCACCCATACCAATCCCATTACCCAGTCCGGCAGCATATGTAATGTTTTTATTTTTAATTATAACGGGTTTTGAGAAAGTACGTTGGGAGAAATCACCTCCACTGGCAGAGGATTGGAAACATGAGGGAAGAACTAGAGAAAAGATGGGAGTTGACAGAAAATGTTCTATATTTAGGGCCTTGAGCCTTGCCCACCACCCAGTAAATTGGTGAAAGATGCTCAAAACCTGTTATAATTTTAAACTCAAACATTAACTATTCTCTCAATCACCTCAACTCAAGATGATCTGAGCTCTTCCAATCATCCAAAGAACAGAAGTCTGCAGTTCCTGGCACAGGACTAGGAAGAGGCTATTCAGCCCCTCAAATTTGTTCTGTCGTTTAATAAGATGATGGCTCATCCATGGTTAGGAAGGGTTTAGGGGTATACATGTTAAACACAGGCAAATGGAACTAGCTTTGATGGGCCCCGAGTTGGGCTGAAGGGCCTGTTTCTGCGCTGTATGACTCTGGTCCGTAGCGTTCCATGCCTTAATCCATATGCTACTTACATTTTGTTAATATTTTTTCCTCCAGCTCCTTCTCTGGCTGTGCGATATTTTCCACATTATATCCCATCGGTCATGTCCGACCCTTACATTTAATCTGCCTCTACCGCTACGAAGCATCTCCACATCTTCGCCAGGCCCCCCATTACAACCTAGCTTTATATCATTGACAACCTGGGATATGTTACACTTCATTCCTTTTTTTTTAAATATAAAAGAAGAGGAGCAACTTAAAAGGCTTGTTATTGTTATAGGAAAAATATAGTTGAAAAGTCCATTGGACCAAACTGTCCTTGGGTTCTTAAGGGATGGTTACAAAGACAGTAGATGCATTGGCTGTGAACATCAAATATCCGCTATATTCGGGAAGGTCAAATTGGAGAACACAAATGCTACACCACTGTTTAGGCAGGGAGGGAGTAAGAAAACAAGAAACCACAAGCATGTTATCCTGCTTTGGAGGGAACTGCTGGAAGTGATAATTAGACACTTGGAAGATTATAATAAGATTAGGCAAAGTAAACAAGGTTTTATGAAAGTGAAATTGTTTTACAAATGTATCAAATTATTTGAAGAACTCGCAGGATAGATAGAAATAAGTTGATGTTAAGTATGTTGATTTCCAAATAATGTGCAAGTAGAAAGTGACAGCACAGATGAGGGCTTGAGGGAAGTATTGAGGGAATATTTCAGCCTAGAGAGAGCACTAAAACGGAAATTAAAGATAATTGGGTTATTTTTAGTTTGGCGATTTGTAACAAGTGGGGTGCCACAGCAATCAGTGCCAGTAGCAACATCACATGCTGCCTCTGCCTGTCTAATTGCAGTCTTTTAATATAATTATATTTTTGATGACCAACTGTGTAGGTGTGTTGGGAAGTGGGTAAATACTTTGGATTGCAAAAGAGGATGATTGGCATCAGTTGGAACATTCCCAGAATATCGTGGAAATAAGGATTCCAGGAGAAAAGCTGGGAATTTCTATAAGCTAACTTTTGCAAGCTGTGAAAGTCCTCTTTTGGTAGGTGTCAGTTCTAGTTTTGTTTCTGCAGACCACGCTATAATTCCAGGTAATAGCCATTTTGGAGGAAGTATCACAAGTAATAGTGGTGTGCATGATGCATTGCCCCTTATCTATAGCACAGTTTTTATTGACGCACTATTACGTGTGGCTGTTGTTTTTCCATATCCGGCGGGAACTGTGGCCGTCGTGTTGGTTGCCTGGGGTCTCTAGTCTAGGTGGGGCTTCACAGCAAACATATTTTGTCAGCATTTTATTGTTACAGAGGGATTTCCTGCATGAAGTAAATAGTGTGTTGGGCCTGACCACTTGGGGTCGTGGTTCTTCTCAAGAAGACACAACGATGCCACTTTTTTGTATTGGTGCCTTTCAGATGTTGCTCCACTTTCTGCTTTGAAATCAATTTCACTCAGGTTTTCACCATGATGATGTGGGAATGATATAAGCAACGAGATGCCTGACAAGAGTATGTGGATTGACTGCAGACTGGATGGGCAAACTCTCTGTCGTCTTTGACTCGCAGTTGGTGCTGGTTAACCTTGAGTCCTGATAATCCACTTGTGTTGCACTGACTCCGGGAGTTGCAGTAAAATGATTCAAAAACATAGCAGTCAATTCAGAATCTGAAAGAAAGTGAATGTGTTGTGGTCTGGTGTAGGACCTTTGAAAGTTCTGATAGTGTCTCATCTGTCAACGGGTAGTGCTTTGCTCCTTCACTCACGGATTCACTGGCAGATTGTTTTTTTGAACCTCAGTGGGTTTGGCATTGCAATGATTAATTCATTCAACGGGCTAGGCTGACAGGATCAGCAAGAGCTTCCGTACCCAAGCAACATCTTGCTGCAGTCCTGTGGCTGAAGTTCAGAAATACTTGGGTGAATTCAGCAGGGTCACTTCACTGGGTACTACACTTCTGCATACACTTGTGTCGGGTAGTTTATAACTATATATATTCTGGGAAGATTTCACTGTGTCTGTGTAGTCTCACACTAGAAATGTTAATATAGTGAAATTTTGGATTATTTCCTGCCCTTTCAAATACTGGATGTAGAATTGACAGACTATCTGTGCTGTTTAATGTTTCAGTGATTAATGAGTTGGATGGTCTGGCTAAAGGCCAAGACACAGACTACCACGGTGCAAACCATGCCAAATTGGTGCAAGAGAGAGCCAAGAAAGCCATTGACTTCCTGGAACAAAGGTTTGAATCTCGGGACTCGTGCCTGAGGGCTCTAACCAGCAGAGGTAACGAGCTGGAGTCAATTGCATTCAGGAGCGAAGACACAACAGGACAACAGGTAACTGACACAACCCTCCCCTCCCCCCCCCCCCCCCCACCTTCTCTCTTGTCACCAACTTGTAGCCTGGTGTTCCACACCAACTTGACCCACTCAAGGAGTTGAGCATTTCAGGGAAGCCAAAGCTTCAGTGCATCACTGAGAGAACAATGTATGACCATAAGATAGAGGCATCGATCCAGCTTCATGTACTGCTTGTTCTGGTGGGTGTAAAATATACCATTGGTGCTCTTCAAAGAAAGCCTGTGACCTGGAGAACATTCCCACCTCTCCAAATACAATCAAAAATGGATCTACAGATCTGTTGCTTTATTTATGTGTTTCTGTCCACAGTTTGCCTTATATAGTGCTGTACAAAAGATCCTGACTTCAGCAACTCATATTCCACAGTGCATTTAAAATTGAATTCATGAAGTATGGTCTTTTGTGACCAGGTTTCTGGATTATCATGAAGACCAAACCAGTCCCCTAATGTCCTGTAACCTCTCATTGCTTTACACAAGCTCTTACACAGTCAAATGGCTTATTCAGTCAAGCATATTTGCCCAGGGTGAACAAAATTAGTTTGTCTCCAAGTCTCTTGTACGGTGTGGTCAGCTACAACATCTAAAAGGTGGCATATCCAGTTCCTGTAACCATGCAAGGCCACACAGTCGGGCTTGAGGCTGAATCCATAAGGGTTTGATGCTTTGCTAAGCTCGCTCTATATCCCTTCAGGAATAGTCTGAGCACTGAAGGTTTCAGGCTTCAAGTCATGTCTTCTGTGATAAATATTGTCAATTTTTTGGTTGCATGGGAAGGAGCAGACAGGCTGTTCAATATGTCATGAAATCTGAAGCTCTTATTCATATCTACACAGCTGCCTTTTTGTGTGAGTAGTTTCAGAGTTTCCTTGTTGGTACTGGCTCTATCCGAGTATTTTTTCCCCCTCTGATGCCCTCGGAGCCTGCATGATCAAGTCTAGAGCAATGTGATCCAGAAATTTTGCCCTCTAGGCACAAGATAAATTACCTTACTTTAAAAAAAAAGTTGTGTTTTTTGTCACTTTATGAATTTCTGTTCATCAAGATCTGGGAGGTGGCAGTGCTAGGGGTTTGATGAATTGCTTAATCCTGTTCTGCAACTATGTCCCAGCCTGCAGCAGGTATGAACGGGTTTTGTAAAAACAGCTTCAGAGAGACTTTGAAAAGCAATTGTCCTAATTTCATTCTTCAAAGGAAAATCACTCTGGACGTTCAGTTATTCAAAGCCCACTTTCATCTGTCAGTGTTCTTTAAACAACATACACTTTCATAGGCAGACTCGGGAAACACTTCCCTCCGATGGGAGAATCTAAGCCAAGAGGTACAATCCTAAAATTGTGGCCAGGCCATTTGGGAATAAAATGGAAGCACTAATTCAAAGGATATTAAAATCTGGTCTCTTGCCTTGAAGCTGGTGGATGCTGGGGTCATTACCAAGGCACATTAAGATGTTTGAGACCAATGCTGAAGTACAAGGTACAAGGGAGTGATTGTAAGAAACAAACCACTGGAGGTGCTCAGCGATTTAGGCACTATCTGTGAAGGCAAAGGGATGATATACATTTCAGCTTGAAAACCTGTAACAGGACAGAGAGTAGAGAGGGAAGATAGTATACAGGGGTGACTGGCTGTCTTCCATGTACACTCTCAGTCTAGATGCAAGGTCTCAATCAAAAAAGTCAGCCATCCCTCTGCCTCCACAGATGTTGTCCGACCCGCTATGTTCCTTCAGCAGTTTATTTTTTCTTCCAGATGCCAAGATTTGTAGTGCCTTGTGTCACTAGGAGTAATTGATCTGGTAGGACTGGAGCAAACAGTGGAATAATTGGTATGAAATGCTTTCTTAAACATAGCATTACTTTCCAGGACATGTTCTAGTAGTCTGACAATGAGCCACAGAACAGACCACCAAAAGCTCGGCCCAAGTGATGGGTTTAGAGGAGAAGCAGGTATGTAACCAAGGTGGGTAGGGGGATGGGATGGAAATCCCACAATTTAGCCTCAAAAACAGAAGGCATGCAGGCAATGAAAGAACACTTAAGTTCAAGGAGATCAAGAGACCAGGAGGAATAATCATCCACGGGGTTGTGGGGCAAGAAATTGGAATCAGTGAGACTGAGACTCTGGTTTGATGCAGGAAATCTCAGCATTGACTTCAAATCTCTTCAGAGTCTCACCCTCACTAATGCTTGATAGTACTTGCACTGTTTGGTTCGATGCAAGGAAGCTCAGCCTTGGCTTCCAATCGCTTCAAACAGTGGAAGTACTATCAAGCAAGGAATACCACAGAGCGATAAGAAGAATGCCCCTGGCTGACCTCCTGTTGCAGCCAGTGCAGATTCACCAGCTCTCAGCAAGCGGTGAGTGAATCAAAACAAACACAAAGTGTTGACGGAACTCAGTGAGTCAGGCACAATCTGTGGATGGATGGACAGACAATGTTTTGGGTCATACAAGTGACAAAGTTGTCTCAAAAACGCAACCAAGGGCTAAACTCTCAAAATCTTGTCCCGCAGCAGAAAGGTGCTTGACCCTGAGCCTTCTCAACTCTGCGCTGAGTGGTCATCCCCTTAATATGAGAGTGAGTCAAATTGTTTGAGACACCCAGCACAGAGAAGCATCATCCCTACATCTATCCTGTCAATCCTCACTAAATTATTTTAGATTTCAATTAGCTGACATCTCATTTTTTAAACTACAGAGAGCATAGGCAAAGTCTGCCTCTGCACTGGAGGAAGCTCCAAACCAGGTATCAGACGGCATAAACCAATCGAAACTCAAGTCACTTGTCCACTGTTGTGTCCTTTCTGAGTATTTCTGGGCCACTTATGGGTGTTGTGTAAGGAAACCATGAGCCAATTTGCACACAGGGATTTCTCTGCAGGAAGCACACAGCACTGGCTGGGCCAGCTTTACTGACCGTTCCTCATAGACCCTGAACTGAGTAGCCTGTAGAGGGCAGGTTACAGTCAACAACTTTGTTGAGGGTCTGGAGTCACATATACAGTGCATTCAGAAAGTATTCAGACCCCTTCGCTTTTTCCACATTTAGTTACATTACAGCCATTTTAAAATGGATTAAATTCTTTTTTTTTTATCATCAATCTATACACAATACCCGAGAATGAAGAAGCGAGAACGGGTGTTTAGAAATGTTTGCAAAGTAATTAAAAATAAATAACTGAAATATCACATTTACATAAGTATTCAGACCCTTTGCAATGACACTCAAAATTCAGCTTGGGTTAATCCTGTTTCCATTGATTATCCTTGAGATGTTTCTACAACTTGATTGGAGTCCACCAACGGTAAGTTAAATTGATTGGACATGATTTGGAAAGGCACATTCCTGTCTATATAAGGTCCCACAGTTGACAGTGCATGTCAGAGCAAAAACCAAGCCATGAAGACGAAGGAATTGTCCGTAGACATCCGACAGGATTGTGTCGAGACACAGATCTGGGGAAGGGTATAAAACAATTTCTGCAGCATTGCAGGTCCCGAAGAGCACAGTGGCCTCCGTCATTCTTAAATGGAAGAACTTTGGAATCACCAGGACTCGTCATAGAGCTGGCCGCCCGGCCAAACTGAGCAATCGGAGGAGAAGAGCCTTGGTCAGGGAGGTGACCAAGGACTCAATGGTCACTCTGACAGAGCTCCAGATTCTCCCATCTCCTCTGTGGAGATGGGAGAACCTTCCAGAAGGACAACCATATCTGCAGCACTCCGCCAATCAGGCTTTTATGGTAGAGTGGCCAGACGGAAGCCACTCCTCGGTAAAAGGCACATGACAGCCCACTTGGAGTTTGCCAAAAGGCACCTAAAGGACTCTCAGACCATGAGAAACAAGATTCTCTGGTCTGATGAAACCAAGATTGAACTTTTTGGCCTGAAGAAGACTTGAGGCTGTAATCGCTGCCAAAGGTGCCTCAACAAAGTACTGAGTAAAGGGTATGAATACTTATGTAAATGTGATATTTCAGTTATTTATTTTTAATTACTTTGCAAAAATTTCTAAACACCTGTTTTTGCTTTTTTATTCTGGGGTATTGCATTTAGGGTTATGATTAAAAAAAAAAAAGAATTTAATCAATTTTAAAATAAGGCTGTAAGGTAACAAAATGTGGAGAAAGTGAAAGGGTCTGAATACTTTCTGAATGCACTGTAGGTGAATGACAGCCCTACTCGGTGATCAATAAGGACCTCAAACGAGATACTAGCTTTTTTATTCTAGAATTATTTGAATTACGCCAGCGTGGAATTGTCTCCAACATCGTGGGTCTGAAGAAGAATCCCAACCCAAAACGTCACCTATCCAGGTTCTCCAGAAATGCTGCCTGACCCGCTAAGTTACTCCAGCACTTTATGTATTTTTTTTGTAAACCAGCATCTACAGTCCCCTGTGTCTACAAAAGCAGCTGTGTTTTGAGACGGGAACCTAGAGCCCCAAGCTGGTCTCACCTCTATGACTCCAGTTCCTAGCAGGCCACTGCACTAAAAACACAAAACTTGGACGGTGAACATGTTTATGGGAAATTTGGAATCTGATAGACTAGTATAGACATACAGCGTGGAAACAGGCCCTTCGGCCCACCGAGTCTGTGCTGACCAGCAATCCCCGCACACTAACACTATCATAGAAAACAGAAACATAGAAAGATTGGTGCAGGAATAGGCCATTTGGCCCTTCGAACCAGCACCGCATTCAACATGGTCATGGTTGATCGTCTAAAATCAGTACCCTGTTCCTGCTTTTTCCCCATATCCCTTGATTCCTTTAGCCCTAAGAGCCAAACACCTAGACACACTAGGAACAATTCACATTTATACCAAGTCAATTAGCCTACAAACCGGTCTTTGAGGTGTAGGAGGAAACCGAGAAAACCCATGCAGTTCACGGGGAGAACGTACAAACTCTGTACAGACAGCACCCGTAGTCAGGATCAAACCCGGATCTCTGGCGCTGTAAGGCAGCAACTCTACCACTGCGCCACCACGCCATCTATGCTCCATCAAGAATTATTTGATCAAGTAGAAGGCAGTACTTCAGTCCATAATTTAGTTGAGTTTAGTTGAGATGCAGCATACAGCCCTTTGGCCCAGTGTGTCCACGTTGAACATCGATTACCTGTAGACTCCTTCTATGTTATCCCACTTTCACGTTCACTCCTTACACATTAGGGGCAATTTACAGCTGCCAATTAACCTATAAATCCGCAAGTGGGAGGAAACTGGAGCACCCAGATAAAACCCAGGTGGTCACATGGAGAATGTGCAAACCCCACACAGTCAGCACCTGGGGTCAGAATCAAACCCTTGTCTCTAGAGCGGCGAAGCAACAGCTCTACCAGCTACACTACTACAACTGGTATACCTTCATTGCACAGAATTGGAAGAAAGAAAGACTCCAATTTGTACAGCATCCTTCTCGTCTCTTTCAAAATACTCCAAAATGCAGCACAGCCGGTGAAGTGCGGTGACTGCTGTAGAGCAGAAAGCATTGCTTCGCACCAGCATAAGGAACCATATGTGCCTCTGGATTGAAGGGATTCTCAAATGGGTTATCAGCACAGGGACTGCAGCCATAACTTAGACTGAGGAGCAAATTAAACCCACACCATTATTTGCCGCCATCAACACTGATTAACTCCCGTAGATGTTTTTAACATCCACAGGATGCCTTTCATATCAGGTTTATTAACAGCGTGGGAGTAACAACTGCCAGTGGAGAGGGCAGTGAGAACCACATAGAGTGTTGTGTGGAATGGACTGCCCTGTTACATGGCCCCATTCTTAGCCTCCAGTCTGGGTACCGCAATGTGGAGGTGCAGCAGAATTGTTGCCTCTGGCACATCTAGTCACTGTGTAAACTCCATGGTCTTGCAAGGTGTTTATTGTCCATTTGTTCAGAGTGTGCCTCACTGGGGGCACATAAGCCACTGCCATAAACAGAGCTCAAATAAATATTTTATGTACACACTCCAGCAACATATAAACTGCAACACAGACACATTCTGGGGGCAGGAGCCTCTTGGAAAAATGTGTACTCTTTCAGCAAACCCCTTCTCCCCTCCCCCTTTCCCCTCCTGCCAGCCCCCCAACAAAAAAGACTTTCAACTACTGCTCCATAAGGACTCCTTGAAATTAGTTGCAGGTGGAGTGAGAACACCTGCAAGAAAGTTTGAAATCAAATCTGGACAGTATTCTGAAGTTACAGAACCACACGGCCTGGATCAGCCACATGTGGCCTTCATTACAGTGCAGTGCAAGCAATGAACATTTGGCTGCTGAAGAATTTCCCTGTACTTGCTCATGATATTGTGCTGCTGTTGCCTGGTGCTGGAACCTTGCAGCTAGAGAAACCTCAAGGCAACAATGAAGGCTGGCTCTCACCTGTAGAAGCATTTGGCCACTTAACTTTGCTCCAAGGCGCCTCTTACACTCATTATCATCACCCATCCAAACCTTACCTGTTACAAATGTGCAACAAATCCAATTTAGCAAATATTTTTAATGTTGATTGAAGGAATCCTAAAACCACAAACTTGGCACTATACTCCTGATCTAACAGCTGGTAGTAATCCCTGCTCTCCTGGTGATATTACTGAGTGCTGGACTATCTACTGCAGATATCTCAAGATACTGGGGGAAATGCCAACGTAATCTCCCCAAAATCTTTCAAATGCAGTGGAAGGATAAGCAAACAAATGTCAGTGTCCTCTCCCACTCACACAATCCAAGCTTTGAGGCCCTGATTACACTGGCCAGCACATCATTTTCATGCCCAACACCAACTCTCAAAATGTAACCACACTGTTCTTAGTTCTGACATGACGATGTCAGGCCAACTAAGGAAAAAGACTCAAGTCTGTATTATAAAGCAAACTTTAAAACATGCAGCACCCCAAATAACTGCTGAGGATTACAGGCCCATGATAGCTCAAAATGGAAAAGGACCATTTGAATTCCAGTTCATGCATCAGGAGCAGGTAGAAACCCTGCAAAGTAGCAGAGGGCAGATTGCACGTTGCAATCTAACCCTCTCGCCCCCCTCCCCACATACACACACACACACCACCACCCCCTCAGGCATCTCCTACCCCATCATTGGAGGTGTCTGTGGAATCCAGATTGGTCTCTTCAGTCACCTTAGAACTCTGAAAACTGGGATGTAGATCCCGAGAAGACATCTCGGAGAAGAGAGGAAGGATGCCACAGCGCACCCTGAGGGCTGCCTTCAGCCAAAGCTGTCTGTGTGGTGCAGTGCTGTTAGGTTGGGACTCATAACCCATTGTTGAAGATTCAGATTCAGATTCAGATTAAATTTTAATTGTCATTGTCAGTGCACAGTACAGAGACAACGAAATGCATTTAGCATCTCCCTGGAAGAGCGACATAGCAACGATTTGAATAAATAATAATAAGTGTCCGGGGGGGGGGTGATTGGCAGTCACCGAGGTACGTTGTTGAAGAAGGATTATCTATGTATTTCCTAGTTAGAGGGCAGCTAACATCTGTCCTGTTCTTCCAAATGAAAGAGGGCATGGGTTTGGGAAAAGCTGCCAGAGGATCTTTCCTGACTTAATTTAATGCCTGAGAGACAGTACACACTGCAGGCACAGTGGACGGACTGATTTACGTTTAAGAAGATAGACACAAAATACCGGAGTAACTCCGCAGGTCAGGCAGCGTCTGGCGAAAAGGAGTAGGTAATGTTTTGGGCCGAGACCCTTGAATCGGTATCAGTTTAGTAGGGTGCTTTGTTTTGAATGTTGGTGAGCCTCCTGAGCCCTGATGGGTGTACCTTTGTCCTGGGCGAGTGGAGAGTATTCCATCACATTTGTTTCTGCCCAGTAATAACAGAAAAGCTTTGAGGCGAGTCATTCACTGCAGGATTTCTAATCTCTGACCTGCCCCTGTAGTATAATATTGGTCTGGTTAAGTGGGTGGTTACAATCATAACATAATTATGGTTTAGAACAAAGCAGTTTGGCCCTTCAATTCCATGCTGGCCCTGTGGAGTCCATGGCATTCTTTTGTTGAAGATGATCGGCACTTAACAGTTGAATCTTCGAAAGTCAGCTCTCTTTTCTACATTTGAACTAAGCATGTGAAGTCTGAACTTGAGTGGTCATGGCAAAATCCAGGACTGACACGGGTCACCTGTGGGTGGGAGCTGAAGCGAGCTTAGTGATTGAATTGGTTGTAAGAGGCAAGGAATCGTAGAGACAGGAAGGCACTCCGATAAGCAGAATGGTGATCCTGATGGATTAGTGGTAGAGCCTTGGGATTTTACTGTACTTATCAATGACAGTTGAAGGAATAAAGAGATTTATATCCAAGTTTGAAGATACCACTATTAGGAGGCACATTTGGGGAGAGAGAGCTACCAAAAGACTGAGACAAATTAAGTGAACAGGGAAAGCTGTGCAATAGAGTTAAACGTGCCAAAGACTGAGTTCATCCGTTGTGGATCCAAGAAAGATTCATCAATTCTTTTCCTAATGACAGACATGAATGTGGGATTTGGATATCCAGGTACATAAATTACTCAAATCAGAAAGTAATTTGATTGTTCTGAAAATCATAAAGTAATCAAACAAATTGTGGAAAGATGGCTTTAATTTCAAGTCTGTTAAGACAAAGGAAGTGATACAGCAGGCGTGTAATCTACCTCAGACTTTCTCCAGAGGGAAAAAAACTCCCAGCTTGTTCAATCTTTCCAGGCCAGTATAATCACTCAGTTGTAGTATCATCCTTGTGGAACATTTTTATACTTTCACCAATGCTTCTAACTGTTTATATTAAGGATGCCAAACCTGCCTCATGCCCTGTGGTTTAGCCAAGATTCTGCACAGGTTGAGCATCTTTGCCTTTACTTTCAGTATTCCATATTAAGCTGCATTGCTGCTTCTACTGATTTTACAGGTATTGCCAGAACCTTTGTTGATGGCCCCATTTTGAGTTTTGTTATCCAAGGCAATGCATAATTTCAGAAAGAAGCCTTTGCCCCCTGTAGCGCAGACAACAACAAATAAATGATCTCGACTGGAGTTTGTAGACAATTCAGGCAACATTACAGTAATTTCTGAGTTGGACAGTTTACAGGAGAGCGTCATAATATGGGCAGATGTGTGGCGGGTACATTTTAGTATGTTTGAACATTCAGGGTGAAATACATTTCAATGATAACAGCTACAGGGTTTGCACAAACTGAGGTGCATGTTGCCAGATACAGGGCAAATGGACAAACTGGTTAAGAAAGTAAATGGGACCAAGGTTTTATAAATAGGGGCATTGAATTTAAAATTAAGTAAGTCACGCTTCATTAGTCACGGGCTAGCCCTGCTTGCAGTTATGTGCCTCATTCTGGATCCCTTCCTTTAGGACAGACTCAAGATTTTGGAAAGACTGCAGAGGTGGTATCTCAGGAAGGGCCTGAGGGGCTGACGATGCCCCTTCGGAGCAGAGTAGTTTAAAGGTTGATTTATAACATAAAACGGCACAGCACTGGGTTAGGCCTGTCGGCCCACGATGTCTGTGCCAATAATGATGCTAAATGATTTCCACCTGCCTGCAAATGACCTGTATCCCTCCATTTGGTGCCTATTCATTAGCCTATCTAATTGTCTCTTTCATGTTGCTATCATATCTGCTTCCACCACCTCCCCTGGCATGGCACCGCGTTCCAGCACCTACCACTGTCTGTGTAAACCTTCTTTAAGCTTTCCCACCCTCAAATTAAATCTATGCCCTCTAGTGTTTGACATTTCTACCCTGGGAACAAGACTTGTGGTATTTACCTTATCTATGCCTCTCATATTTGTATATACTACCATTAGGTCACCCCTAAGTCTTGGACAATCCATAGAAAACAATCCAAGTTTATCCAACCCCTCCTTATAACTAATACTCTCTAATGCAGACAACGTCATGGTAAACCTCTTTTGGGCCATCTCCAAAGCCTCCACATCTTTCCTGAACACACAATACTTAAAATGTGGCCAAACCAAAGTTTAATGCAGCTGCAATATGACTTGCCAAATGTTACACTCAGTGCCCCATGTGATGAAGGCAAATATCGATCTTGGATTGAAGGTCCACAGCTCTTTGAACATAGCAACTCTTATTTGTGTTGCTTTGTTCAAAGAGCTGTGGACCTTCAATCCAAGATCGTTCTGTACATTGATATTCCTCAGTGTTTTACCATTGCTCTTACATTTGTCCTCCCAAAGTGCCACACCTCACACTTGTCTGAATTAAGCTGCCATTTCTCTGCTCACATTTCCAATTGATATAAATCCTGCTTGTATCTTTTGAAAACCTTGCTCGCTATCCACAACTCCATGAATTTTTGTGTTGACTGCAAACTTAATTAGTTCACCTACATTTTTGGCCAAATCATTTATATCAGTACAACTGATATATCTATAGATATATCTCTATATCACATACAACAGTGATTCCTGCAGAGCACCACTGGTCACAGACTTGCAGTCAAAACAACACTCCTCCATCATCACCCTCTGACATCTATGGCATTAGTTTTTAAACTAATCTACCAGGATCCCATGCAATTTAATCTTGTGGATCAGCCTACCACAGGGGTCCTTGTCAAATGCTTTACTAAAGACCATATATGTAACATCCACTGACTACTCTGATCAGTCATCTTCGTCACCTCCTCAAAAAACCTAATCAAGCTTTAGAGACATGACTATTCTAAAGAAGCCATACTGATTGTCCCTAATAAGTCCCTGCTTTTGCAGATGTGAGTAAATCATACCGCTAAGAATCTTCCCCAATAATTTCCAGACCACTAACATAAGGCTCACCAGCCTATAATTGCACTTAAACAAAGGAAGAATATTTGGTATTCTCAATCCTTTGGGTTAAAGAGGATACGAAGATCTCTGCCATCTGGGGATTTATCCATCTTAATGTTCTTCAAAGAACCCAACAGCATCTCTTTCCTGATATAAATATGCCCCAGAATATCATCAGCAAAAAAAGAGAGCAGCTGTAGGAAGTCAGCAGTCAGCCAGACCCTGTTGAAGGAAATGGACAGTCAATGTTTCAGGTCAAGAGATCCTTGATCTAGGAGAGCAACGGTGCGGGCCAAAGAATTGGAAGTTGTTGAAATGGTGGAGAGCATGCAAGGTGCCCCACATGTGGGTGGAAAGGAACTGGACTATGGGGGGACAAGAAATTGTCAAGGTATGAGGAGATGAGCTCAGTGAGATAAGAGCAGGCAGACACAGGGGGACATACCAGGTAGTCCTGCTTATGAATCTTGGGTAGGAGATAGAAACAAGCGGTGTGGTTCTTCCCCACAGTCTAGATGAAGTCACTAACAGTCTGGGTGAAGGGCCTCAACCTGAAATATAGACTGTCCATTTCCTTCTGCAGATATTTCCTGATCTACTGAGTTCCTCCAGTTTCTCTTTTTGTGTTGGCTACAGATTCCAGCATCTGTAGTCTCTTGTGCCTCCTAGAATGTTGGCATAACCCTCCTTAATCTCATCATCCTTTCCTTCTCCTGGGTTAGTACTAATGCCAAGTGCTCATTCATTACCTCGCCCACTTTCTCTGGCTCCAGGCACACATTCCTTCCTTTGTCCTTGAGTGGTCCTATGGATGTATTAAACGCTAAGATTCTCCTTAATCCTACTTGCCGAGAACACTTCATGGTCTCATTTAGCCCTCCTGTTAAAAGGCCTGTCCCACTTAGGCGAATTGTCAGTGGACTGCCGGCGACTGTCATGTTCGCGGCAGCCACACACACACACACACACACACACACACACACACACACACACACACACACACACACACACACACACACACACACACACACACACACACACACACACACACACACACACACACACACACACACACACACACACACACACACACACACACACACACACACACACACACACACACACACACACACACACACACACACACACACACACACACACGGCGGGGGCCAGGGGGAGCACTGTCTGAAATTCACACAATGCAAAGGTGATACAGACACACACCGTGATGAACAGGAAGGTTAAGACGGCTAGCACAGTGTACGGTAAGTCCTTTAAAAGAGGGTAGGGGGGAGAAGAAGTGGAGACATTTTTAAGAAGCCAGACAACTTTTAATAAGCCAGAGATACACAGCTGTGAAGTTCGGCAGGCATTTAACATTACCTGTCGGTTATCCTTGGTTCTGAAAACTTGTGCTTACGTTTTTTTTCCCCAATGAGCCAATGAAAATGCCCGGTCAGCAAAGGCGATGAACTAAAACTACCTACGACTACCTCGACTACCATAACTACATGGCGATCCCACTATAACTGCACCTACGACCACAGGATTATCGATTTTCTCTATGGCGACCAATTTTTGGTCGCAGAAAATTTTTCAACATGTTGAAAGATTTGCGGCGACCATACCAAGGCCGCGACGAGTTCCCAGAATGCGGGAACACCTCGCGACCATGAAGGAGACTCACCAGAGACCACCAGCGAACATGTGGCGACCATGTGGCGAGCGCAGAGTCTCCTGCACTCGCCTAAAAAGTCGCCTAAGTGGGACAGGCCCTTAAAGGTATTCACATTCTTGATGTGTTTTTGGCGACTGGGGTGGAAGGACTATTTCCTGGTATGTGGGTGAAAGTTACTTTTTAATAGGGAAACAAATAAAGTTACACTTGTTTTTATGATCTGGAACACAGTACTTCAAAGGTCAGGGAAAAGGTCTAAATTAGACAATTCTTTGAAAGATCCGGCATAGGCTAGGATTGTTTGATTCTGCAATGAGTAAACTAGTTCCCAGGATATGGAACAAATCAACCCAGAGGTAATCAAAAGGAGACCTTGATCATGCTTTCCTATGAGCCCAGGTCCTGTGGACATTTCTGCATTTGGAGATTCACAGTTATAGAAACATAGAAAATAGGTACAGGAGGAGGCCATTCGGCCCTTCGAGCCAGCACCGCCATTCATTGAGATCATGGCTGATCGTCCCCAATCAATAACCCGTGCCTGCCTTCTCCCCATATCCCTTGATTCCACTAGCCCCTAGAGCTCTATCTAACTCTCTCTTAAATCCATCCAGTAATTTGGCCTCCACTGCCCTCTATGGCAGGGAATTCCACAAATTCACAACTCTCTGGGTGAAAAAGTTTTTCTCACCTCAGTCTTAAATGGCCTCCCCTTTATTCAAAGGGGAGGCCATTGTTACATTGTTTGATGAGCAAAGGTGGTCTTGCACTTTGCCCAGTCCATGCGGCAGCTGCGGTGGTGGTCTCAGCCAGAGTATTGCACACAGTTCTGGTCACCATGCCATAGGAAGGAAGTGATGGTGGAGATGTTGCCTGGGATGGAGCAGTTCAATTACGAGGAGAGAGTGGAGAGGCTGGGTCTATTCTCCCTGGAGCGGAGGAGGTGAAGAGAGAACAGATTAGAGGTATATAAAATACGAGAATAACTAGGGTACATGGCAGGAAACGGGTTTCCACATAAAATTAGAAGACATGGAGTTTGAGTAAGGGGGAAGACATGTGGAGGCATCTGAGGGATGTCTTCTTAATGCAGTGTGGCAAGTACCTGAATACCTGCGAGAGTGATGGATAGCGTTGCTGACAGCATTTAAGAAATGTGTGAATGGCACTTGAATCGCCTTGGCATTGAGGGCTGTGAACCAAGAGCTGAATAATAGGATTAATGTGGACGGGTGATCACTGATCAGCGTGGACACTGGGCTGAAGGGCCTGTCTCAATGCTGTACAATTCTATGACGCTGTAGGTGTCGTGAGAATAACAATAGCTGTTCAGGTCCTTGCTTGCACAGAACCCAGGCAATGCAAGAATTCTTCAGAAATTCCTGCAAGCCTCAAGGGCACAGGGAAAAGACAGAGCTGCCAAAGAGGTTTGCGGGCCACCCACTGCCAGCTGCAGGCTCCTTTGACAGGAACTAGAACAGAACAACCCACCGAGATGTGCAAATGCACACCAGCCTCTCCTCAGTGACTGAACACAGAGATGCTGCTAAATACGGGCTATTTTATTCTCTGTTCTATTTAATGATTTCTTATTGCTGAACTCTGAGGCTGCAGCCATGACAAGGTGAGGTCATGTATATGTTTGTGACCTTTTATGAACTATGAGTAAATGATGTCACCGAGACATTAGTTTCATTGGAATCCAATTACGTAAAACATCAAGAGTCTAAGGCTCGGGACATTAATGCAGTAACATCCATGAATCCATCATGGCCCTCCCATGTGGGTGATGGCTGGCCTTTGCTTCATACTCCTGGCATCATCAATGTGCAGGGAATGGGTATAAACTTGTAACCAACACTGTAGGTTAAATGTGTAACCTACTCAGAGCTGCATGAGGCTTCTGTCTTATCAGGTCTCCTGGATACATTGTCAACACAGCGACACACGTTACTAGCGTTCAGTCATGTTGCCAACTTCTGGAGTTTCAATCCCCCCCCCCCTAATATTCCTCCCCATCAACCTAACTTCAGGGAACAGAGTAAACCATCCAGTGTTTCCTCCTGATCTCCAGTTGGTGACTCCTGTCAGATGCTGTGTGGGGGCAGGAATGGCTGAAACGGAGGTTACCCTCATTGTGTGCCTGGTCCGCTCATGTGTGTACGTGATTTTGATTAGAAAGTCTGTGACTTACATTATTTATGCAAAGCCAGTGAGACATTCTAGAGCCAAATGTAGATTTGCTAACATAGTTACGGCACCCTCCACACTCCCGGCACATCCAAATGTGTTTATGGTGATGGAGTGTTTGCAAGATTTAGTCTCTGTTGATCTGTCCATGACCTCACCATACTCAGTAAAGGGTGTCCCTTTGGAGTGGGATATCCTGGACCCACAGCGCATCCAAGCATCAACACACCTGCAAGTGGGAACTTGCTTGTTTTTGAGCTTTCACTCCCATTTTCCACTTTTCGTTCACTCTAGTTGTATACAGTAATGAAAGCAAAAATGCTGCAGCACTCAGAACGTTAGGCAGCATCTGGGGAAAGAAAAACAGCTAATGATACTCTACTCCCATCTCCTCCCCTGCCTGCTTTCCGCAGAGACCGCTCCCTCCGTAACTCCCTGGTCAATTTGTCCCTTCCCACCCGTACCACCCCCTCTCCAGGCACTTTCCCTTGCAACCGCAGGAAATGCTACCCTTGTTGCTTTACCTCCCCCCTTGACTCCATTCAAGGACCCAAGCAGCCGTTCCAGGTGCGACAGAGGTTCACCTGCACCTCCTCTAACCTCATCTATTGCATCTGGATGTCAGCTCTACATCGGTGAGACCAAGCGACCTTGGCGATCGCTTCGCCGAACACCTCCGCTCGGTTCGCAATCACCAACCTGATCTCCCGGTGGCTCAGCACTTCAACTCCCCCTCCCATTCCGAATCCGATCTTTCTGTCCTGGGCCTCCTCCACGGCCAGAGTGAGGACCACCGGAAATTGGAGGAGCAGCACCTCATATTTCACTTGGGCAGTTTGTACCCCAGCGATATGAACATTGACTTCTCTAATTTCAGGTAGACCCAACTGTCTCCTCCCCTTCTCAGCTCTCCCTCAGCCTTCTGGCTCCTCCTCTCTCTTCCCGCTCCACTCCCCGCCCCTCCTCACCCCCCCCCCCCCCCCCCCCCCCTCCTCCCCCCCCCTCACCCCCCCCCCCCCCCCACCCCCACCCTCACATCCTTCTGAAGAAGGGTTTTGACCCGAAACGTTGCCTATTTCCTTTGCTCCATAGATGCTGCCTGCACCCGCTGAGTTTCTCCAGCATTTTTGTCTACCAAATGAGACTCTATCCCGTTCTTTGCCTGTCCATTGCCCATGTCCTCACCCACCACTGGCGTTAGCTGCTGAACTCCCAGTGTTTGCGATTAAGCTGATCTCTCTGAAGAAGGGTCTCAACCCGAAACATCGCCCATTCCTGCTCTCCAGAGATGCTGCCCGTCCCGCTAAGTTACTCCAGCTTTTTGTGCCTATCTCTTGTTTCAAGTTGTTTTGTGCTTTATCCCATCCTATCTGCGGCCCTGACCCTCTCCCTTGAACTGCCTTCCCCTTGTACTCCTGCCTGTTGTGCATCCACCCTCCCTTAAAAATGTAAATTATGTTGTGTCTGGGGTCTATTTGTTTGTAATGTATGGCTGCAGAAACAGCATTTCGTTTGGACCTCAAGGGGTCCAAATGACAATTAAATTGACTCTTGACTCTCTTGACTCTCTGCCACTGGCAGCCCTTCCTTCACTTGCCCAGGCCATCCTCTCTGAATTTTCTTCGAAAACACTCCAGCTTTATCCCTCTCTTTGTTCTAGAGGTATCAATCAAATGTTTTAGAATGCTTTATGAATGTTTGTTGTGTTGAAACAGAGGCATCTCAGGATTCCACCCACCATCTATCCCCACAGGTACCTCTCATTAGGTCACAAGGTCATGTGATAGTAGAATTAGGCTATTCGGCCCATCACGTCTACTCCACCATTCAATCATGATTGATCTATCTCTCCCTCCTAACCCCATTCTCCTGCCTTCTTCCCATAACCTCTGACAGCCTTTCTAATCAATAATCTATCTCTGCCTTAAATATATCCACTGACTTTGCCTCCACTGTCTTCTGTGACAAAGACTTCATCAGAAGGTGTCACTGACTTGGAAGGTAGCTGCTAGATGGACAAGCCTCTCAGGAAGCATTAATCAGTAGGTGGTTGTGTTTGACTGCTGTGAATTAGTGAAGCATTGGTCTGCATTACAGTTACAGACCTAGTGCCACAAATGGGATAGGTGGGGAGGGATCTTCAGAAGGATAACCCAGCATAAACTCGACCTAGAATCTACTTGATGGGCAAAATGGCCACATTAACCCGCTCGTGTGTGAAGCTGAGGAGGACTCATCTGTGCTCTTCTCGCTCCAACAGGGAAACAACGATGACTTGATTCTCTCCTGCTGCCTTCATTACTGCAAGGACAAAGCCAAGGACTTCATGCCAGCACACAAAGGTATGTGGGGTCCCTCCAGTGCACTGCCATGGATTTGGTTCTAGGTCAGGTTATTTGAGTATGATGATGATCTGGTAACTCCAATAGACAATAGTTGCAGGAGTAGGCCATTCGGACCCTCGGGTCACCGCCATTTAATGTGATCGTGGCTGATCATCCACAATCTGTACCCCGTTCCTGCCTTCTCACCATATCCTCTGACTCCTCTATCTTTAAAAGGTCTTGAAAGCATCTAGAGAATTGGCCTCCACTGCCTTCTGTGGCATAGAATTCCACAGATTCACATCTTTCAGGGTGAAAAAGTTTTACCTCATCTCCGTTCTAAATGGCCTATCCCATATCCGTTCTAAATGGCTTACCCCTTATTCTTAAACTGTGGTCCCTGGTTCTGGCTCCAGCAGCAGCCGCAGCTGTCCCTGCCTCCAGTATGATCGCCAGTCTGCCCCGTGTGGTTCATGGTGGCATGGCTTGGGCAGTTACAGTACCCTGCCCCCTCCCCATGCTCTGGGCTATAGGGTCATGGTTCAGGCTTCATTTCAGACTGCAACATATAAACCTGGTCAAGAGTTGCTGTTTGTTGCTATTGGAAGGGTGATGCAGTGGGAATGCTGCACTGTGGAGGGACCGTACTGAGGAAATGCAACATTGTGGGAGGGGCAATACTGAGGCAGTGCCGCACTATAGAAGGAGGCGTGCTCAGAGAGTGCTGCACTGTGAGGGGAGCAATGCAGAGGGAGCACCACACTGGGAGGGCCAGTACTAAGGAAGCGCTGCACAGTGGGAAGGATGGTGCTGAGGGAGCACCACACTATGAGAAGGGCAGGGCAGATGGAGCACCACACTGAGGGATCATCGAGCTTAGAAAGGGGCTGTGTTGAGAGACTGTGGGAGGGGCAGTGAGGGAGAGCTGTACTGTGGGAGGGACAGCACTGAAAGAGGCTGCAAAGTGGCAAGGGGAAAGAGGAAGCAGGTGACCAGAGGTCCCAGATGTTTCTGTTGTGCCCCACTTGGGAGAACTTTGCCTTTTCACCCCTTTTTCCTCTCCTCCATTTCCACTCTTGAGTACGATCGTTGAAGAGAAACATGTT
Organism: Leucoraja erinaceus; assembly: GCF_028641065.1. Taxonomy (NCBI): domain Eukaryota; kingdom Metazoa; phylum Chordata; class Chondrichthyes; order Rajiformes; family Rajidae; genus Leucoraja; species Leucoraja erinaceus. The sequence continues at coordinate 13,789,945 of NC_073404.1, forward strand.
CTAATAATTACTTTCTCCTAACTTTATCAGGATCGGCCTGTTTGAAGACTAAGCTGTAACAGATTGGTGGTTATGTTAAATAATGTGAATATACTAGGCCTCTGCATCATTCCGTGAAATGAAATAATTTGATACCACTGGGCCCACATGAGGAAACTAAAACATAAGAGCAGAATTGTAGTCTTCCCATGTGTAGGCTGATGCTCTGTGACTGAGAGTATCTGACTTCAGCCATTTGAACAGCTCCTTTCACTCCTTCACTGGCTGACACCCATCCCTCTTCCTCCCCAGGCTGCCTGCTTCACATCAGCAGTGCCAGCATCCTGAATTTATGAAGCTGCAGCAATGTTACGCTGCCTGGGCATTGTTCACAAGCACATTAGAATAAACAAAGTGTTCCTGTCCATGGGTAGGTACGCTGATGGATCACGGTGTGGTGTGTTCTAATCCACTACTGCACGGACCCCTCAGTGTAACCTAGATATGAGCACGAGACAGCCGAACCGGTGAGGTAGGTTGGGGATGCGGAGCCAGCAAGGTTGGTTGGGGATGCGGAGCCAGCAAGGTTGGTTGGGGATGTGGAGGCAGCAAGGTTGGTTTGGGATGCAAAGCCAGCAAGGTTGGTTGGGGAAGTGGAGCCAGCAAGTTTGGTTGGGGATGTAGAGGCAGCAAGGTTGGTTGGGGATGCAAAGCCAACAAGGTTGGTTGGATATGTGGAGCCAGCAAGGTTGGTTGGGGATGTGGAGCCAGCAAGTTTGGTTGGGGATGTGGAGCAGCATGTTTGGTTGGGGGAGCCAGCAAGATTGGTTAGGGGTATGGAGCCAGCAAGTTTGGTTGGGATGTGGAGCCAGCAAGGTTGGTTATTAAGCCCCTGTCCCACTTAGGAAACCTGAACGGAAACCTCTGGAGACTTTGCGCCCCACCCAAGGTTTCCGTGCAGTTGTAGGTGGTTGCCCGAGGTTGCAGGCAGTGGAAGCAGGTAGGAGACTGACAAAAACCTCCGGGAACCGCACAGAAACCTTGGGTGGGGCGCAAAGTCTCCAGAGGTTTCCTAAGTGGGACAGGGGGATGTGGAGGCAGCAAGGTTGGTTGGAGATGTGGAGGCATTGTGGTTGGGGATGTGGAGGCAGTGTGATTGGTGACCTGTGCTCTTTCTCTTCTGACAGATGAGCCCATTCATCTGCGCCGTGACGTGGTGCTGCTGACAGACGACCGCAACATGAGGGTGAAGGCCATAACTCGCAACGTGCCCGTCAGAGCCATCCCTGTGTTTCTGAAGTGGGCCAAGGTGGGATGAAGCAGCAGAGCCAGGAAAACTGCCATTCTGTGGATTCCAGTGAGTGTTGTCGGGAGGCCCAGGCTTGACATGGCTACCTACTCCTCCATTAAAAAGCTAACATTAAGAGATGACGAGAATCAATATGCAGCAGAAGATTGTGTGATTCCAAGGGCACCAAATCAAGCAAGCTGAAGAATGCAGGTCCTGATGATTCGTCTCGATGGTTCTTTAGGAGCAGCTAGTCGTGGTGGGTTAATAGTGACAACTGAGCATCCTGATGCAGGTTAGTGAGAGGCAGCTGTTGCACACATTGAAGGCAGGGACACTCCCTGATGGGATTGTTCCATTGGAGCCTGGTACATTTGTGGCAGAGACAGAGCACATCCGCTCTGCAATACCTACCCCTATCCTGATCTGTCTCGTCAGATTGGCAGAGCAGAAAGGTGCCAGCCTCTGATGATTTGTTTTGCTGCTGGGTCTACCGTGTCAATGTTTAGACAGGAGAAATTTCACACACACAAAAAAAAAGTTTGCAAAGAGAACTTTGCGTCAGCTTGAGAACAGGGCGGTGGTGGAGGCTTAGCCTGAGAGATTGTGTCAAGGGTCACAGCCACATGCTACAGCCAGAGGCCACTTTTAATTACAAGAGTGTTCCTGGCATCAGCCTATCAGGTTGACGTGTGTTCTTTGCAGGATGGAGCCTATACAAGTTGAATTAGAGGGATGCTTTATCCAAGTGAGGTTTAATAGTGTCCTTAGTGCTAGACTGGACTGTGGTGAGTCAGGTGTAGGGCAGAGAGCGTGTTGCATAAGCAGATCCCTATGTGAACCAGTATTATACATCTGCCCTTTCAAACACCGCTCGATGCCCAAGACCTTTGGCATTTGGCGAGAGAGAGAGAGAATCTTGCCTTGCAAAATATCTGCTGGAGGAGGGTGGAAGGGAGTTGAGTTACACTGCAGGCCCAATGATTGAGATACCTGGTGGTTTCCAAATCCCTGCTCTGTGCCAAGCTATCAAGTAGCTGAGCCAACTACTCAACGTTGTGAGTGTAGAGGCACAGGGCTCCCAGCTCCTTCCTCTGATGGTTGGGATTTAAGCCTTTTAAGGGGCATAAGGAATTTCAAAAGTTGCTTTATTTTACACATTTCAGAACTGGTTTTCATTGTTTTATTTTTTTATACATAGTCTTAAGTGGTTAGGTTTAGCTAGAGCATAGCTAGGTGCCTGCATTTGGTTTTATTTCGTGTTGAATGTGCTTCATAGGATAGAGGAAGCGCTTGGTTTTAGTGCAGTGAGAGTGAGTGCAATATAATTTAGGTGAGTCGCGAACACTTTCGCAGGACGCGCCGCTGAGCCGTCAGTTTCCAGTAGGCTTCTGTCGGTCTTGTAACAACGCACGCACCTCTTCCCCCGTGTGATCGACAGCCATTACTATGTAGCAGGAGGTTTAACCGCTAATTAGTATTCATTTAACTACCAGTCCAATAAAAATGGAGATTAAAAGCCACGTCTGTAACGTTTTAATTGATATTTGGTGTTTTATAGAAACCAGTTTCACGGTGAAAAGTTTTGGTTTTGCTGATTTACAAAAATACAATTATAGAAACATTATCCCATCGAAGCATTTTATACAGACTGATTTAAAATAAACACAGTACAAATACATGCAATAAATACATTCATTTTAATGCAAAAAACATTTATAAAAATACTGTTTTGTATTGCAACGTTGTGAATTAATTGTATTTTGGCTTTTTTAATTTTGTTTTCTTAAAAAATATATTTGGGTCGGTGTCTGCACGGACTGACTTTGGTTCTAGTTAATTTACAGAGCGTGTGTTTGACACTCGCCACAGCAATCACATTGGACATGCATCCCACCCAAATCCAATAGGACATACAAAATAGGAAATCTTTACAAATCCCTGCAAACAAAAAACACAGAAGTAACCATACTGGCAAGTTGCAGCTCATGCTAAAATACTGCATTTAATAAGTGACTTAATAACCGACCTGGACTTTCCAACTTTATCCCGTGGTTAGTTAAGGACCCATCATCGTCCCCGCTCCGCGCTGTCATCTCCAATCCTTAAGGCATTCGCCGTGCGATACCAGGAATCCACCCGCAAGTTGTGTCCATCTCACCGGGGAGTGTCTCTACATTAGAGCAGGTTCCTTCAGGGCGACTGTGGAGGAAGGTGCGGCGGTGCCACCTGTCCGGGGGTGGCGGTGCCCCGGGCCGGCGTTGTCGCAGTCACAGTGTGGAGTTGAAAGCTGGTGTGCTGAATATATACGCGCCCGGCATCACCACCTGGCGAGGGAGAGCCAGGCGGACAGCGGCGAGGCGGCGTGGGCTTTAGTGGTTTTGTCCCAGGATAAAGTTTAGAAATCACACGGACATTTTTCAGAAACATTTCGAATATAAACTGGTGAAAGCGATTAAACAAAGGTCCCGCCTACTGGGATGGTGGGGCGGCTCGGCTCAGTGGCGTGGGTTGAGGTGCTGTGTATGGAGGGAGCCGGCTGGGAGCTCCCCGGGTGCTCACATTGTACAGTTCAAACCATAAGGCAAATATCGGCCTGGGCCGCACAGTCCCGCCCACCGCTCCCTGTGCGGGCCGGGGCCGGGGGTGAAGGCCACGGCGAGGGGTGGACAGGACAGGCGCCCTAGGGCGGGGGGTATGAGTCGTGCCCCAGCTGCCCGCCCTGGCTCAGGATCTCCACCGCCTTGTCCTGGCTCAAGCCCAGGTGCGCGGCGGCGAACTTGGCCAGCGGGTAGACGCCATCGCCGAAGTCCAGCTTGGGCTTGCAGTCGGCCGTGTGCATCTTCATGTGGCTGATGAGGTTGCGCTGCTGGGCGAACTTGCCGCCGCAGATCTGGCACTCGTAGGGCTTCTCGCCCGAGTGGATGCGCATGTGCTCGGTGAGGCGGTACTGACGGGTGAAGCGCATCCCACACGCCTCGCAGGCGAACGGCTTCAAGCCCAGGTGGCTGCGCATGTGGCGGGTCATGGTGCCGCGCTGTGTGAACTTCTTGCCGCAAATGTTGCAGGGGTAGGGCCGGGTGAGCCAGTGGGACTTCTCATGCTGCCGCAGCGTGGCCGGGTCCTTGTAGGACTTGTCGCAGCTGGAACAGCGGTAGGGCCGCACCAGCTCGCTCGGCTTGTCGGCGAAGGGGGCGGGCGGTTCGGCCAGCTCCTTGTGGAACAGGTCGTCCTCGGTGTGGCTCTCCACGTGTGCGTTCAGCTGCTCCGAGCTGGGGAAGCCTTTGCCGCACGGGATGCAGACGTACAGGTTGTCGCCAAAGTGCTCGGGCTCGTAGCCCAGGTGACCGCACTGGTAGCGGTCGGCGGCTCCGGACGCGCCCGGCTCGTCGCTGCTCGTCTCCTCGCTGCTGCTCTTCTCGTCCTCCGCCTCCTCGCAGCCTAACCTCGGGTAGCGGGCTGACGGGGGAGGGTGCGGCGGCAGCACCGGGCCTCCCGCCCCCACCTCCCCCCTGTGCTCCTGCCGCTCTCCCCTCGCCCCCTTCTCCCGTTGGCACTCGTCCAGGAAGGAGGGCAACGGCTCCTGCTTGAACCAGTGGCACACCTCGTCCTGCCCCTTCCCCAGGCCGCCCCGGTACATGCCGACCTCCGGCCCCAGCACCTCGTCCGTCTCCATGGGGTGGAGGCCGCCGCCCGCCTGCTCCTTGCCCAAGGCCCCGTTGGCCACGTGTGCTCCGCCCGCCGGCGGGCTGGTCTGCCTGGAGTCGCCAGAGTGCGCCTCGTCCTGCGGGCTTCGCTTGGACAGGTCGAGGCCCAGCAGCTGCGACGCCGCCTGGTCCGGCAGCCGGTTCCCGTGAGAAGGCGGGGCGTACAGCTCCCCCGAGTTCGTGTTGATGGTGTGCAGGGGCTGCCCGTCCATGAGCCGTGGTGGCACCGAGTAACAGGACTGGATGACGGGGGTGGCGGTGCGGAGACCCCGCGCCAGTTTGCCGTAGGACGAGAGGCCGCTCCTGATGTGCAAATAGCTGCCGTTGCGTTTGAGTCTCTTCTTGCAGAGAGCGACCAGGTCTGGCAGCTGCAGGTAGCTGGCGGCTGCCAGGATGGCCCCCAGGCTCTGTTCGTTGCCCTGCTCGTACTCGTTGAGGCGGCCGGTGTAGATGTAGTCCAGCACGGTGCGGAAGGTGCCGGGACTCACCATCTCCGGGTCTAGGTTCACCAGGTTGTCGTGAACCACCAATGACTTCAGGTAGACGCTGCTGGCCGCCAGGATGTTCTTGTGGGCCCGGAACAGCGCGTTCTGCACCACGATGATCACGTCGCATAAGAAGCCCTTGGTCCGCTGCCGGTTGAGCTGCAGGAGGAGCTGCTTGGCGTGGTTTGGCACCTCCATGGTGTCCAGCATCGGCATCATCTCGCCACCTTCGGCCGAATACAGCACAGTGAACGAGGGCAGAGGGAGCTGCTCACAGAGAAAGCCCCCACCCACTCACCCATCTCCGCCCCCCACCCCCACTCTCCGGCCACCCTCACTGACCCTCCGCTCCAGCCAATGCTCCCAATCCCCACTGACCCATGTCCATCGGACACTCCAAACTCACTATCAGCCAAACCTCCCGTCTCCGGCCACCCCACAACCCTCCCTCTCTCCATCCGCCCCAACCCCACTGACCCACTCCCTGTCCGCCCACCTCACATCCCCCCAATCCCCGCTCTCCTGTTAAGCTTCACTGACTCATCTCCATCCGACCCCACCGGCTTCCCCATTCACCCGGCCGGCCAGCCCTCCGCTCCGGTGGGACGCCCTGCCCACCCCGAGCCGCCCCGAGATGCCCCTCCTTGGGTCCCGTGGCTGGGGGTTGTTGGTCACCCTATCCCGGGGCGGCGAGCCCGCGGTAACCCGGCTGGCGGGCTGGGATACCCTGGCGGAAAGGTCCCGTTAACGGGTTGTTGGGGCGGCGAGCGGCCGGCATTTACCTGGGGACGCGCCCGGGTCGGCGGCAGCGCGGGCGGTGGGGCCGCCGTCCCAGCCCCGGATTCGGAGGCCGATTGAGCAGAGGCTGCGCGGTGCCACCTCTTATACATGTTAGTGTGGCTGGCGAGGCGGGGAGGGGGTCGAATCACAACCCCCTGCGGGCACTCCACAAATTACATCACTGGAGGACGGGGCTATTTATATTTACCGGGTCCCGCTCGCCAGCCGCGCACCCGTTAACCCTTCATTGTCCGCCAATGCTAGCGCCGGGCAACCTCCCCACCCACCCCGACACTCTGCCTCCTCACCCCGACATTCTCGCCACCCATCCCGACACTCTCACTCCCCATCTGACCCTGACTCCGCCCGAACTCCATCCAGCAAACTCCACACCATCCGATCCAAACATCGCCATCACCCCTACCCCGTCTACCCACCCAAACACTAAACTAGCCCCAAGCCCCTCGTTCCCCCCCCCCCCCTCCCCGGGCCGGTAGACGGCAGCGAGCCGCAGGCCGGGGAGGGGGCTCAGGCTCCGGGCTACACGGGTGGACGGCGGGTTCCCAGCGCGGCCGCTCGCCGATCCTTTGAATAAAGTGCGTCTGATCCCCGGAAATGCGCGCTCGTAGCTGTTAACCCCTCCGCGGCCACGGCGCCCGAGTCGCTCGCTCCGCTCGGCTCAGCGGCAGCGCGGCCCCGGGACAGTCCGGGCTTCACCGGGACCATCAGCTCCGGGAACCCCGAACCGGAGACACCCCGAGCGGATCTCTCGGCACCACCCCGGGCCGGTGCTCGATCCGCGCTCCCTGTCCCTGGCTAGCCCACCCCCAGCCAGGACGGGCCGGGCCGGGCCGGGAGGGCAGGACAGGACCCGGCCGAGCCGCCGGCAGATGCAGCGAGTCCCGGGGCAGCGCAGGGTCTACGGGCGCCGGTGATCCAGGGACCGCGGGAGAGGCGGCGCCGGGCTAACGCCTGAGCCGGTGGCCGGAGCCGGACTCGCTTACCTGGAGACTGCAAATGTGTCCGCCCGGAGCCTGGGAGCGGCGGGATAATCATCGCAGCAACACGGCCTGCCGCTCTGACGCCTCCCCGCTGACATTTACCGCTTATTAGAATAAGCAGAGGGAGGGGTGGGGAGAAGCCACTGGGAGGGGCAGAGCGGGGAGAGGGGAGGGACGGGACGGGAGGGGCGGGAGACGGGGAAGGGGCCGAGTGACGAGTAGAAGGGGAGTTGGGGATGGAGGGAATGTGGTGAGGAGAGTGAATGGGGATAGAGCTGGCGAGGGGGGGTTGGGAGGCAACAGCGCAGGCGGGGGAAGAAAGTGAGGGGGGGGGGAGGAATGAGGCGCGTTGGGAAGGGGACAAGAGAGGGAAGAGGTGTGAGACCAGGAAGATGCATGGAGGAGGGATGGTGAGCGGGTGGAGGAGGGAGTGGGTGAGGTGGGGAGAAGCGGTCATGTGGAAACAGGGGGTTAGGGAATGGGGGTCGGTGAAAGGGAATAGGAGTGTGGGGAATGGGAGCAGAGGAAGATCGGGAGAGAAAGAATGGGGCGGTGAGGGGAGGTGTAGGGAGAGGGGTGTTGGGGCGATGGTAACTGAAGAGAGGAGGAGAGGGTTGAGTGGAGGGGAGAAGAGTGGGGGATAGGGAAGAGTAGAGGCGCCGGAGGATCGTGGGATGGGGAAGGGAAGAAGGAGCAAGCAGAGGGGGGGGGGGGGGGGGGGGGGGGGTGCGCTTGGTGAAGGGGGTGAGGGGGCAGGTCCGGCGGAGGGAGGCCTGGGGGTGATTATTGTGGTCCAGGTCTACGGGCCCCTACCCCGCCATTGCTCAGTACCGGGTCTTGGCGAGAACTTGCTCCAAGCGGCACCAAAGATCACAGGCCGCAGTGAGGGGCGTCCCTTGACACTCTCCTCAACCTCCTCCTTAAATCCTTCCCCATATTTCCATCTCCCTTGAAGTACCCCCTACACCCCCCCCCCCCCCCCTTATTTTCCTCTCATTCCCCACCTGTCTCGTTTTGCCACTATTTCCCTCGGTGAAACCCTTCCCCTCCACCAAGAGACCACCTGCCCGTGGCGAAGACTCCTCAATGAGTGTGTGAGAGTCGAGGGTGGTCTCCCGGGCCCATCCTTCTCCCAGTTCTCCTCCCGTCGCCACTTCCCTATCTCCCTCCTACTTCCCCTCATGTTTCCCAATCACCCCTTCCTCTTGTCCTCACCCCCCTTCTCCCCACTCTCCTACTCCTCTCCGCATCAATTTTTCCACCTCTCTCGGTCCCTTTCCCCCTCACCAGCCTCATTCCCCTGCCCCCCTCCTCATTACATTCCCCCTCCACTCCCCCATTTACCCTCCCCAATTCCCCTTCTCCCCACATCCCTTTTTTCCCCACTCCACTCTGCCATTCACCCCCCCCCCCCCCCCCCCGGCATTTCCCTCTACCCCCTACTCTTCTCCCGAGCCTTGTCTCTCCCTCTCACACTTTCCTCATCACTGCATTCCACCTCTCACTTCCATCCTCTCTCCTCTCCTCTTTCCACTCTTGTTCCTCCACTCTATCTCCCCCTGCGCGACCGGTGCGGTTCAGTGGCGGAGTCCGGGTTCTCCAGTTCCCGGCTGCCGGCGGCTCAGACCCTGGCTCCTACCGCCACCCTGCGCCGGCGGCCGGGAGCACGAGTCGGGCGCTGTCAGAGTCGAAGACCGGCGGAGCGCCGCTGGCTCCACTGGCCGCCGTGAACACCAGCCCTGGATGGTGAGCGGTTAGCAGGGGAACCTGCGGGTGGTGGTGTTCCCCTGCCTCTGCCCCTGTGCTGCCCGAGAGACGTCTATATGAATGTGTGGGCCGGACACACAGAGCTGCCAAAGGAACCGCGGGCTGGGCAGCACCGAGTCCACGTTTGGTCACCGTTTCAGGTCCAGCCCCAACTACCAGCCGTGTGTGGGGCTTCCTGCGGGGGGGGGGGGGGGCTTCACTCACTGAGGGGATGTGAATGGAGGTGAACACTTTGCCACCAGTGGCCATGCCCACCCCTGGGTCCAGGACCCTGTCCTGAGCAGCTCCCACACTGATGGGCTGGGGCTGGGACGAGTGAATCTGACCACCATCTGACCCCGGTGCCCACAGACCAGTCTACCCGGGTTCCCCGGTGCCACACTCGGCCATCGCCCCCCCCACCCCCCGAGGGTCCCGGTGGAACCCGCACCGGCCGGTGGGCAGATCGCTAGTGAGTGATTCCCCGCTCCATAGATGGCTGGGAGCGGGCTACGTGTCCAGCCAGCGACCGCCACTCTTCAACGGCTGTGTTAATGTGCTCCCCCAGGCGCCGGGTGATGTCAATGAAGAATTCTTGTTCCAAATCAGTGTCCTATTACTGCCCGGTATCCTCCCCTCCCCCGGACCCTCCAGTTCATCCATCCCCAGTCCCTTCACTACCCCCCCCCCCCCCCCCCCCCCCCCCGGACCCCCCCCCCGGCCAACCCTCGCCACCCGGGACCCTTCCTTCCCTCCCTACCCCCGGTCTCCACTCACTCGCTGAAGCCTCCACCTCTCGCCCCCGGGGCCGCCTATTCCCAGCCCGGGGACCGTCCGCCCGCCTTTCCGAGGCCAGGACAGAGCTTGGACCAGCCCACTGCACTCCCCCCTGAACTCTGCCTCTCCTGCTACTCTCTCAGGGACTCGCTTCTAAACTTTTCCATGTGACAAAATAAAGCGGATTTTTTTTTTAATGGGGAAAGAATTTCCAAATGTTTTAACTTTCCTCTGATCGCCGTTGGCACTGGCAGCGCGGCCTCGTTCGTCGCTTAGTCTGCGAATCATTCACCTCACACGGCCGCGGATGGAGGGAGATGACCCAATACACCGTCCCCACACCGCCCCTCAACCCCTTCCTCACCCCAACACCCCACCCACCCCTCACCTCCACCCTTCCTCATCCCTTCCCCACCGCAACCTTCCCCTGTCCCCCTATCAGCCTCATCCCTATCAGCACTCTACCCCCCACCCTCATCCCTCTCCCATCCCATCCCTTACCCCCCCCCCCTCATCTCCATCACCCCAGTCCTCCCCTGCCCCCCCACCCCCAAAACCGCCCAAACCCCCCGTTCCTTTTCACCCGCTCCCCCACCCCTCTCCCTCCGACCTACCCCTCTCTCCCCGTCCACTTCCTTCTCCCGTCCCTCTTCCTCTCGATCTATCCCTCTCTCCCTTCCCGTTCCTCTCCCCAACCTTCTCTTTTTCTCCACCCCACATTCTTCCTCCTCCCCACCCCTTTCCCGTCCCAATCCCGCACCTCGCCCACCCATTCCTACCTACCCCGCCCCACCCACCAAAAATGTATCACTCCACCTCTCTACAACTCGAATGTTTCCCGTCCCCATAATGTAACCCGCCTCGTCCACACCACCGTCAACTTCCTGCACTTTGAGAATGTTGGGCTTTTAACGAAGGGGGTCTGGGGGTAATTATTCTCACGGCTACGGGACTGGACGCGCAGGGCGGCCCCACACTCGTGCTGGAGAGGCCCTGCCCGACACATGGCTCCAGGTACTGCAGGTGGGATGCAGGTGTGGGACAAGGCGGGGAGTCACGCAGGCGGTCGCGCTGGTGCTGCCCGCGGGGATATTTACACTGCTCGGCATCCAGGTGTCAGTGCGAACGCACGCAGGTATGTGCATCCAGGTGTGCAGACAGCTGTGGATGCGGGCGCTGCCAGCGCACAGGTGTGTCCATCCAGGTATGCAGTGTGTCAGGGCTGAATGTTGACAGGGGTGCGACTAGTCAGGTGTGCGCGCACTATCAAATAGATGCAAATCCAGATGTGGACCCAGCGGAGCTGTCCGGGGGGGGGGGGGGGGGGGGGGGGGGCTGAGAGTGTGGGAGCCCCCCGCCCTACATCGCCAGGAGCGGCCATCGTTCCAGACCCACCCCGGGAATCGTAGCTCCGCCGTGGGACCGGTAATCGTAGCTCCTCGCTGGGACCAGGAATTAGCAGCTACGCCTACGTCACTGGGTCGGGAATCGCAGCGCCCCCTGTGGGACCAGGGGTTGAAGCGCTGCAGCGCAGGACCACCTGCACCAGGTGGCGAGACCGCTCCATCGCTGGTGGAATCTGAACCAAAACCAGGGAATGCCGGGAATGACCAACAGGCCGGGAAGCGTCTGGGGGGAGTGAAGCAGAGTTAACGCTTCTGGTTGATGACCTTTCATCGGAACTGGGAACGTCCTGAGAGAACCGGGTGATATGTGGGGCCAGGTAGGATAAGTAGGCACAGCGAAGGTGGAGAGAGCGGGAGGGGGAAGGTGATGGGACCATGAAATGAAGTAGCAACGTGACCTTCACTCAACACTGAGTCCCGGCTTGTCCCCGGTCACAGGGAGTCATCCACAGCGAGCTTGGTTGGAAGAACGCAGGAGCCCTGAGAGAGGGAGGTCAGAGCGAGTGTGGGGTCAGAGTTGAAGGGCAAGGAGGTGAACTGGTGGGTTCGAGTCTGTGCCTGGTCTCTACCTTCCAGATGAAACCTCGTGTGAACGAAAAGTGCGGGTATCTGGATCCGTAGCCCCAGTATAGCGAGGGCAAAGGGGGACAAAAAATCCCAAATGGAAACGGTGCTGCCAAGTCTATCCAGTCTTTCTTGCATAGGCAGGAGTCCTGTATCCCAGAGGAGTGGGGGGGGGGGGTTATCAAACATTTCTGGACACTGTCGCTGCTCCTCTGACAGGAGAAGTGGAGTCAAAGCTAAGTAATTCACTGTGACGATGTTGAGCCGGGTGGGTAAGAGTGGGGAGAGTGGAGTTGAACCTCTGTCCCAAGGCAAAGCAAGGGTCCCCAGCCACACCCATGGTGAAGCCGACAAGGGAAGAGGCGCTACACTACCAGACAGAGTCAAAGCTCCCACTGCACCGACCCGGGCCGTCACACATTCCCGGAGACTGGCACAGAGTGAAGCTGCCCCAGGCGCCTGTAACGTCTGCGGTGAGGAAGAGGCCATGTTCCACGTGTGTATGGAGTGCCGGAGGTTGCAGCTCCTGTATGTGAAGGGGCTGCTCCTCAAGTTTTGGTTGCATTTTAGTTTCCACGATTTTGGTATTTGGGCACAAGGAGGGTCGATCGGGACGGGGGGGGATCTCCCTGTCCGTCTGCTCCTGGGCCTGGCCAAGATGGCCAATCGCGGGTCCAGGCAGTGGGTAGTCGATGGTCACACCAGAGTCGGCTGCCTGCAACCACTTCCAGGCCTTTGTCCGTGCTCGCGTGTCCCTGGAGAGGGAACACGGGGTGTCCATGGGGACTCTGGAGGCTTCCGTGAACGATGGGCGCCACAGGGTTCGAGTGCATTGTAGATAAAGATGCCATTATTGTATTATGATGATTGTCTGATGCAATGTGACGCCTTCTATGCACTGAAATATGCAATTATTGAATAAAATCCTTGAAAGGAAAATAAAGAGTGAAACGGCCTCTGCACTGTCCCATCTCACACTCCCGGAGTGAGTGATCTCCCTCCACACTGTCCCAATACTCATTACTGTGTCTGACATTTCCATCCCAGCGATGGTTCTTGTGTTGCCCCAGTCTGAGGTCTGTCAATAGGAATTGTTTCTGGTGGAGCAGAAGCTGGAGCTGTGGCACCACCTGGTGGAGACGGCTCTGCACTGCAGGGCTCCACATCCAGATTCTGCTCCTGGTCCCAAAGTGTATCTGCGATTTCATCCCGCTCCACATCATTAGGGCAAAAGAGGCAGGAGGAGGAATCGCTTCCAATCCGTCCGCCTCTAATAGGACACGGACAGGAAGGAGGTGTGACTAAAAGTGCGGGATTTGGACCGTCATGCCCCTCTCCAGCGGGGCAAAGGGGCATGGAAATCCGAAAGGTAAATCATGTCTGACGAATCTTATAGAATTTTTCGAGGATGTAACTAGTATGCGGGGGATAGGGGAGGGGGTGGATGTGGTGTATCTGGACTTCCAGAAGGCTTGGACACTGTCCTGCTCATAAGAGAGGAGTATACAAGTTAAAGCACATGTATTGGGGGTTCGAGTATTGATGTGGATAGAGAACTGGCTGGCAAACAGGAAGCAAAGAGTAGGAGTCCCACGGGTCAAGGGTCCCCAGCCACACTCAGTGTGAAGCCGACAAGGCTCAGTGCTGGGACCCCAGACAGAGTCAATATATCCCACTGCATCTGATGAGGGCCGTCACACATCTCCAAGACTGGGATGACAGTGAAGCTGCCCCAGGCGCCTGTAACGTAGGTGGTGAGGAGGATGCCATGTTCCTGCGTGTGACTGGAGTAGCCGGGGTGAGTGGTCCTGTATGTTTGGCAGATGCTCCTCAATGTTGGATGCATGTTAGTTCCACCATTTTGGTGGCAAAAACGGGAAAGCAGACTAGTATCTAAATGGGGGCCGATTGGGAAAGGGGGAGATGCAGCGAGACCGCGGGTCCAGGTACACCAGTCATTCGATGGTAGGCACCAGAGTGCAGCAGCCTGCAACCTCTGGTATTTGTCCGTGCTCGCGTGTCCCTGGAGAGAACACGGTATAGTCCATGGAGGACTACTGGAGTTCCGTACACGCTGGGTCGCCACACGGGGTTCGAGTGCATTGTGGTCTCCAGATCCATGATTGTATTATGATGATATTGCCATGAGGCAGTGCAGAGAAGGTTCTATAGACTGAAATATGCAATTATTGAATAAAATCCTTGAAGGAAGATAAAGATGAGACGGCCTCTGCACTGTCTATATCTCACACTCCCGAGTGAGTGATCTCCCTCCAAACTTCCAAATACTCTTACTGTGTCTGACATTTCCAGATGCAGGAAGATTGTTCTTGTGTTGCCCCAGTCCAGACAAGGGGTCACAGCTTAAGGATAAGGGGGAAATCCTTGTGGACCGAGATGAGGAGAACTTTTTTCACACAGAGAGTGGTGACGGCTCTGGAACTCTCTGCACAGAGGGCTCCACAGGCCAGATTCATGGCTCCTGGTAAGAAAGTGTTAGATCTGGCCCTCTCACCCCGGGGATCACAGGGTAGGGAGAGAAGAGGCAGGAGGAGGAATCGCTTCCAATCCGTCCGCCTCTAATAGGACACGGACAGGAAGGAGGTGCTACTAAATATTTGTGATTTGGACTATCATGCCTCTCTTTCCACTTTCTCGATCTCCCTGTCTCCATCACAGGGGGCAGACAAACGTATGATACCTATTATAAACTCACTGACTCACAAAGTTATCTGGACTACACTTCCTTCCACCAGGCATCTGCAAGAGTGCCGTCCCCTCCTCTCAATGTTTCTGCCTCCGTCAGATCTGCTCCACAGATAAGGCTTTCCACTACAGTCATTCAAGATGTCTCGTGTAAGAAAGAACAGCAGATGCTGTTTTAAACCAAAGAAAGGTACAAAAAGCTGGAGTAACAGTTGGACAAGGAGCATCTCTGGAGAGAAGGAATGGGTGATGTTTCGAGTCAAGACCCTTCTTCAGACTGATTTGGGATAAGGGAAACGAGAGATATAGATGATGATGTGGAGAGATAAAGAACAATGAATGAAAGATATGCAAAAAAAGTAATGATGCTAAACCATTGTAGGCTGGAGGGTGAAAATGAGAAGCTTGTGTGACTTGGGTGGGGGAGGGATAGAGAGAGAGGGAATGCCGGGGCTACCTGAAGTGAGAAAAATCAATATTCATATCACTGGGCTGTAAGCTGCAGATGCTGTTCCTCCAATTTGTGTTTAGCCTCACTCTGACAATGGAGGAGACCGAGGACAGAAAGGTCTGTGTAGGAATGGGAAGGGGAATTAAAGTATCCAGCAACCGGGAGATCAGGTTGGTTCAGGCAGGCTGAGCGAAGGTGTCCCGTGAAACGATCACCCAGTCTGTGTTTGGTCTCGCCGATGTATAAGAGTCTACATCTTGAACAATGGATACAATAGATGAGGTTGGAGGAGATGCAAGTGAACCTCTGCCTAACCTGAAAGAACTGTCAGGGTCCCTGGACAGAGTCGAGGGATGAGGTGTAGCGACAGGTGTTGCACCTTCTATGGTTGCAGGGGAAGGTACCTGGGGAGGGGGTGGTTTGGGTGGGAAGGGATGAGTTAACCAGTTGCAAAGGGAATGGTCTCTGCGGAAGGCAGAAAGAGGTGGAGATGGTAATATGGGGCTAGTGGTGGGATCCCATTGGAGGTGGCGGATATTTTGGAGGATTATCTGTTGTATGCGACGGTTGATGGGGTGGAAGGGTAGGACTAGGGGGACTCTGTCTCTGTGAGGACTAGGGGAAGGGGAGCAAGGGCGGAGCTGTGGGATACCGAGGAGACATGAGTGAGGGCGTCATCTATGATGTGCGATGGGACATCTCGGATGTTCTAGTATGGAACAACTTACATTGGGAGCAAATGTGACGTAGACGGAGGAATTTGGAGAAGGGGATAGAGTCTTTGCAGGAAGCAGGGTGGGAAGAAGTGTCATTGTGATAGTTGTGGGAGTCAGTGGGTTTGTAATAGACGTCAGTTAATAGTCTATTTCTTGGGAAGGAGACTGTGAGATCAAGAAAGGGGAGGGAGGTGGCGGAGGTGGTCCAAGTAAATTTGAGTGGAGGATGAAAATTGGTGGTGAAGTTGATGAAGTTGAAAATTGGTGGTGAAATTTCAAGATGTCCTTGTTCTTTAATAAATGTGGTTTCCCTCCTGCTGTCATAGATATATCCCTGACCTGCATCTCCTCTGTGTCCCGTAGTTCTGCTATCGTCCCTCCTCTCCCCAGATAGAACAAGGATAGAGTTCCCTGGTCCTCACCTTTCACCCCACCAGCCTCCGCACCCAACTCATAATTCATTGACAATTCCATCACCTTCAATGTGATCTCACCGTCTTGCATCCCATTCCTTACATACACACACACAACTCCCCTCACATCTCCATGGATCACTCATCCCTTTCCACTCCATTTATTCCTCCCCATATACTTTCCACTGCAACTGCAGGAGTTATAATACCTGTCCCTACACCTCTTCTCTCACATCCTTGTAAGGACCCCAGCAGTCCTTTCAGGTGAGGCAGAGGTTAACATGCACCTCCTCTAACCTCATCTTCTGCATTTGCTGCCCTGATGTGGCCTCCTTGACATCAGCAAGGCCAAGCATATAGTCGGCAATCATTTTGCCAAACACTTGCACTCGGTATGTCATAGACTCATGGATCTCCCATTTTTTAACCATTATAACTCCCCATTCCCACATTGACCTTTATGTCCTGGACCTCCTCCATTGCCACACACAAACTGGAGCAACAGCATCTCATATTCCACTTGGGTAGGTTACAACTCAATGGTATCAACATTGCATTCTCTTCCCTTTCCCCCTCCCCTGTGCCCCATGCAGATGTGTACCCATTTATCCGACTATTCTGACACCCCCTGTCCCCTGTCCCCTTCCACCTACATCCCATCCTCTGCCTTCACATTTCACTTCACCTCTCATTTGCTTCCACCCATTTGTCTCCATTTCATCGCTAGCCTTTGTCCACCCATCTGCCAATCACCCCCTCTCCCTCTCACCTCTAGGGCCTGGGCTATAGGGAGAGGTTGGGCAGGCTTGGGGCTGTATTCCTTGGAGCGCAGGAGGCTGAAGGGCGAGATTAAAGAGGTGCATAATATAAGATAAGAATAAACAGGTTGACTGCGCCGTCATTTTCTTAGGGTAAAGGAATCAAAATCTAGAGGGCACATGTTTAAGATGAGAGAGACAAGATTTAATCGGAACCTGGGGTGTATGGAACGAGCTGCCAGAGAAAGTAGTTGAGGCAGGTGCTATAACAAAGTTTAAAAGACATTTGGACAGGTTTTTTCATCTTTTTCCTCATTGGGGAGATACTTGTTCCTTGTATCTCTGCCTCTGCATTGGGCCTGCAACAATGAGGAGCTGGCGTTCTCTTGCCTACACCAGGGATCGACTGCTGGAGCTCCGACCGCCACGACTGACTGGCTTCGCCAGGGTTACATCAGAAATCCCCAAGGAACTGAGGGGGAAATACAGGGAATGCCGGTCTGGAGTAAAACGATGTGAGATCCTGGCTAACAAGATGGATTAGCTAGCTAGCTGCACTCGTGAGGATCCAGGGGGAGTGCTGTGAAAGCAGTGTGATGTGTTTCACGGAGACATGTCTCCACAGGGACATCCCTGAGTCTAACGTGAGTGTGGACGGGCGGACAGGGGCTGTAGAGAGAGTGGCCAATGTAAAGGTGGGGACTTGTTATTCTCGCTAACAACAAATGGTGCAACCCTGGTCACATCACTGTTAAGGAGCATGTGTGTGTAGCCTGGACATTGGCTGTGGGTCTCTGACCATACTATAAGCCCAGGGAATTCTCACATGATATTGTGGTGGCTGTTTACATTCCTCCATCCACCAACTCGCTGCAAGTGAGTGGCGTCATCCACACAGTCACCGCGAGACCCCAGACACGGCACCCGAGTGCTTTCATCGCCATCTCGCGGGATTTCAACCATGTGACTCTGGACACCACCCTACCCACTTTCACTCAGTTTGTTGACTGATATAATATGGATATGAATATATATATCAAGGATATGAAAATATTGCACCTGCTCTATGCCAATTTTAAAGAGGTGTACAGCTCCATAGCCCCTTCTGCCACTGGGAAGATCTGACCACAACCTGGTTCACCTCCTCCCCAGGTCCTGAGGCTGCTTGTGACCACAAGGTCTGTGAGGAGGTGGCAACAGGAGGCCTGTGATGCTCCTCTATAGGGCTGTTTTGAGGTCACAGACTGAGACGCATTCTGAAGTCCCCACAGAGAGGACATTTACGGATTGTGTTACCAGTTACATGAAGTTCTTTGTGGAGAACGTTGTCACTGAGGAGACTGTACACTGTTTCCCCAACAACAAGTCCTGGGTCACCAGTGACATAAAGGTCTCAACCAGAAGAAGATGGTCTCAGGAATGATGACAGGGAGGAGGTGAAACGGGTGCAGTAAGATCTGAAGGTGACACAAAGACAGGGTAAGGATGACTACAGGAGGAAGCTGGAGCTGAAACTTCAGCAGAACAACATGAGGGATGTGTGGAGCGGTATGAAGAGCAGGTTAGGCTGTAAGAAGACCAGTGGCCTGGGGAGGGAAAGCCATCCGGACTGGGCCAAAGAGCTAAACCTGTTTTTTTAATAGATTTGATGGAGGGGCATCTGCCCCCCCCCCCCCTCCACCCGCTTCCCACCTGACAGGCTCTCCCCTTCAATTCCCCTGGTCCACTTCCTCTGCCCTTCCTTTGTCGCTCCTGATCATCAAGGCTGAGCAGGTGAGGAAGGAACTGAGCAGACTCTGCCCAGGCAAAGCCACTGGTGTCAGCCCTGGGTTACTCAGGATGTGCGGAGTACTCCAGCATAACTTCCACCTGAGCCTGAGCCAGGAGAGGGTTCCTGTGATGTGGAAAATATCTGCCTGGTTCCTGTACCAGAGAGAATGCGCCCCAGCTCCTCCAATCACTACTGACTGGTGGTGCTAACTTCACACATCATGAAGTCCCTGGAGAGGCTGGTGCTCACTCTCCTGCGACCTCTGGTTAAATCCTACCTGGACCCCCCCCCCCAACAAAGATGGGGGCTGTGGACACATATCCTATGCTCACCTGGATAAGCTGGGAACTGTGTGAGTCATGTTCTTTACTTCTCCAGTGCTTTTAACACCATCCGGCCTACACCGCTAGGGAGCAAACTGACGAAGATGCGGGTGGATGTTCTATTGGTGTCCTGGATCACCAACTACCTGACTGGACGACCACAATATGTCAGGCTACACGACTGTGGTGAGCAACACAGGGGCCCCTCAGGGGACGGTCCTCTCTCCCTTCCTGTTCACCATCTACACCTCGGACCTCAGATATAACTCCGTCTCCTGACACCTGCAGAAGTTTTCAATGATTCTGCAATTGTGGGCTGCATCAGTGAGGGGAGGGAAGCTGAATACAGAGGTGTAGTCAATGACTTTGTTGTGTGGTGTGGGCTGAATCCCCTGTAGTTCAACACCGACACTAACTAAGGAGTTAGTGTATGGACTTTAGGGTGGGAGGAACACCCCCTGCCCCCTGTCTCCATCAATGGTGTGATTGTGCAGTTTACCAAGGAGTACAAATACCTGGCAGTTTACCTGGACAGTAAACTGGACTGGTCCAGGAGCGCTGAGGCCCTGTACAAGAAGGGACAGAGCCGGCTGGACTTTGTGAGAAGGCTCTGCCCCGTCAACGTCTGCAATAAGATGCTGCAGATGTTCTACCAATCGGTGGTGGCCAGGGCCATCTTCTTCCCTGTTGTGTGCTCGGGCAGCAGGGTGAAGGCCACAGGACGGCAATAGGATTAACAAACTCATCAAGAAGGCTGACTCAGTCCTGGGGGTGGAGCTGGATTCATATGAGGTGGTCTTGGAGGGGAGGATGCTCCTCAAACTGTGGAGCATCTTGGACAATACAGCTCACCCCCTCCATGACACACTGATCAACCTAAGGAGTACCTTCAGCAACAGGTTGGTTCCACCGCGATGCAGTACAGAACGCCACATGAGGTCCTTTTTCCCTGTGGCTGTCAAACTGTACAACTCCTCTCCTTTCTGTCATGTGGTAGACTCCCCCCCCCCCCCCCCCCCCCCCCACACCACCAACCTTTGCACCCCCACCCCCCCCCATCTTTGCACACCCCAATCCTTTCCACTCGTCACTTTGATTTAGTTTTCATATCTTGTTGTCAGACCAACTTCCCTCCTGGGATGAACAAAGTTCTATCATATCGTAAGGTACGTGGATAGGAAATGTTTAGATGGATATGGGCCATTGGAATAGCTTAGATCGGGCATCTTGGTCAGCGTGGACAGGTAGGGCCGAAGGGCCTAGTATGCTGTATGGCTCGTGGCCAGTGCAGAACATCTCCCCTTTTCTTCTTCCATGACCAGGCTGGTCTCCAGATATTAGCCCCAAACTTTTGGGATCCCTCTGATATCCCCCTCTTCTCTCTTCCCTCCCCCCCCCCCCCCCCCCCCCCCCCCCCCCCCCCCCCACCTTCTTCTCCCTAGTCCAGCTTTCCTTCCTCCTCCCCCTTTTAGCCCTCCATGAACCCTCACAGTGGCAAGGTGAGTTTATATTAGACTGAAAGTAATATTGAGAGTTTCCCTCTCTTAATCAAACACTTGTTGTGGTTGTGTTTCTGTTCTCCAGGGATCCCTCAGGATCAGCAAGATATTGAGGAGAGCGGTGGGGTCGATACATGCAGTTTCAAATCCTTGATGAAGTCCCTCGCGGCAGGCTGTTCTGGAGGGTTCCATCACATGGGATTCAGAGTGAGCTGGTCAATTGGATTTAAAATTTTACTTGAAGGTAGAGGGTTGTTTTTCAAACGAGTGGGTTGTAACAAGTGATGTATCACAGGGACCGGTGCTGGGTCCACCGGTGTTTATTATTTATATTGGTGATTTAGATACGAATGTAGGTGGCATAGTTAGTATGTTGGTGGATGACACTAAATTGGTTCAACAGTGGATAGTGAAGGCTATCTAAGATTAAAAAGGGATTTTGATCAACTGGCCTAATGGGCCAAAGCTAGGCAGATGGAGTTTAATTCAGATAATGCAAGATGATGCATTTTGAAAGGACAGGATTTAGTAGGGTAGGGCCACATGGGGGAGTGTTGTTGAACATCGAGACAGAGAGGCTCGTAGTTCCATGAAGGAGATGATACAGGTGACAATAGACAATAGGTGCAGAAGTAGGCCATTCGGCCCTTCAAGCCAACACTGCCATTCAATGTGATCATGGCTGATCAGCCCCAATCAGTACCCCGTTCCTGCCTTCTCCCCATATTCCCTGACTCTGCTATCTTTGTGCCCTATCTAGCTCTCTCTTGAAAGTATCCAGAGAACCGGCCTCCGCCGCCCTCTGAGGCAGAGAATTCCACAGACTCACAACTCTCGGTGAGAAAAAGTGTTTCCTAGTCTCCGTTCTAAATGGCTTACCCCTTATTCTTAAACTGTGGTTCCTGGTTCCGGACTCCCCCAACATCAGGAAAATGCTTCCTGCCTCTAGCGTGTCCAAACCCTTAACAATCTTATATGTTTCAATAAGATATCCTCTCATCCTTCTAAACTCCAGAGTGTACAAGCCCAGCCGCTCCATTCTCTCAGGTGGATGGGGTGGTGAAGATGGTGTTTGACACACTTGCCTTGATCGGTCAAAGTATTGAGTACAGGAGGGGACATCATGCTACAGCTGTCCAAGACATTGGTGAGACCAGTACACAGACTGGTACAGGAAGATGGGAAAACTGGAAAAGGTACAATAATAATCTGAGGAGGTTACTATGTTTGGAGGGATTGACCTACAAGTACAGGCTGGGTAGCATGGGTCTGTTTTCCCTGGAGTAATGGAGGCTGTGGGGTGATCTTACAGAGTTTTGTACAATCACGAGGGCCATGTATAAGAGGAATAGCCACAATCTTTTCCCCAGGATAGGGGAGTCTAAAACAAAAGGCAAAGGTTTAAGTTGAGAGGGGAAAGATTTAACCATATAACCATATAACAATTACAGCACGGAAACAGGCCATCTCGGCCTTACAAGTCCGTGCCGAACAACTTTTTTCCCTTAGTCCCACCTGCCTGCACTCATACCATAACCCTCCATTCCCTTCTCATCCATATGCCTATCCAATTTATTTTTAAATGATACCAACGAACCTGCCTCCACCACTTCCACTGGAAGCTCATTCCACACCGCTACCACTCTCTGAGTAAAGAAGTTCCCCCTCATGTTACCCCTAAAATTCTGTCCCTTAATTCTGAAGTCATGTCCTCTTGTTTGAATCTTCCCTATTCTCAAAGGGAAAAGCTTGTCCACATCAACTCTGTCTATCCCTCTCATCATTTTAAAGACCTCTATCAAGTCCCCTCTTAACCTTCTGCGCTCCAGAGAATAAAGACCTAACTTATTCAACCTATCTCTGTAACTTAGTTGTTGAAACCCAGGCAACATTCTAGTAAATCTCCTCTGTACTCTCTCTATTTTGTTGACATCCTTCCTATAATGGGCGCGACCAAAATTGTACACCATACTCCAGATTTGGTCTCACCAATGCCTTGTACAATTTTAACATTACATCCCAGCTTCTATACTCAATGCTCTGATTTATAAAGGCTAGCATACCAAAAGCTTTCTTTACCACCCTATCTATATGAGATTCCACCTTCAAGGAACTATGCACGGTTATTCCCAGATCCCTCTGTTCAACTGTATTCTTCAATTCCCTACCATTTACCATGTACGTCCTATTTTGATTTGTCCTGCCATTTAATAGGATTTAATAGGAATCTGAGGTATAACTTTTCCACTCGCAGGGTGGCGGGTACATTGACCGAGCTGCCAGAGGTAGTGGTAGAGTCAGGTACAATCACATCATTTAAAAGACACTTGGATAGGTACATGGATAGGAAAGGTTTGGAGGAATATGGGCCAGATGTGGGCAAGTGGAACTAACTGGGTTAAACAACTTGTTTGGCATTAATGAGTTGTGCTGAAGGACCTGATTCCATGCTACATGACCCCGTGACCCACGACACTGGTTTTGTGGGCTCTGAGGTGACTAAAGAAACAAAGAACTGCAGATGCCAGGTAAAACACAAAAGGAATCAAAGCGCTGGAGATCAGGCAGCATCTCTGGAGAACATGGAGATGGTTTATATCATGACCCTTCTCCGGGTCTGCCCCAGATGGGGCAGTGAGGGGATGGGGGGGGATGGTGGTGACGGACAGGTGAAGGGTGGGTAGTGTGGGAGGTGGTGTGCTCCGTTCTTCCCCTGACGTGGGGGCTCTGTGCTCTCCCGATACATGTGCTTGAGGTTCTCAATCCCACCATGAAGGCTCCTCCTCCACTGTGAGGTTCCCAGAGTCAGCGGGGACAGTGCACTTCCTTACCGAGGCTTCCAGCACATCCTAGATTCCCTTTCCCTGTCCCTCTGGGAATCTCTTCCCATGTCAGAGGGTCTGATTCTGGAGTCTGGGGTTGGGTGCGGGAATGAAGTGGCTACTGACTGAGTGTATCGAGGCCTCCGGTCCAAACCTGGGGGAGAACGCTGACACTGGTTCCCTTACCCTCCCATTAAACTGGGGGATTTTGCAGACACACTATTGGTGGGATCTCTCCAGTTACTTGTGGTGCTGCTGGTGGTGGTCCAGGTCTCAGCAACACACAGGAGGCAGCCGGGATCACTGCTGCCCAATAAACCATGAGATTTGTTCCAGGCTTGAGGACATTTAAACACTGTTCCTCAATCGGCCAATTTCTGTACTGTTGCATTGAAGGCAGTGGTGAGAGTCAGTGGTGAGTGATGTCTGCCTTCACCAAGAGAAGGCACCTGGGAGCTGGGCAGTAGTTCAGGTCCCTCAGTCACTCCACTCTGGACAGGACAGGACAGGACCCCTGTTGAGAGAAAGAGTTGACGTTGACGGGCAGCAAGTGCCCAGAGCATGTGTGAACACGCGTGCTGCCCAGCAGTTCAAGTCCCCATCCTG